>NC_143410.1:5091637-5393879 GCF_059467195.1 Physcomitrium patens
TTTGATCCTAACCCATGAGCCAAAAAAGATTTGTGTCGACTTCAGTACATATTGGAAAGGCCTAAGAGCACACAAAACTTGGTTTTCTTACTTCTGTTAACTGATAGAATAACAATAATAGCAGTGGCCATTTCACCAGTCAAAACGCAAAATAAATTGGGAAAGTTGGAAATCAGGTGTCCACGTCCCCAGCCCTGCAGAAATGTAAACTCTTAATACAAAGCTCTCAATACTCTGGACAAAAAGCCAATTCTACAGGACAGCTAAGAAGAAGATTGAGAGCAAAACCAGTCCAAAAAATGTCACAATAATTCCATTTCTCACTCCCTCTCATGCACAATAATTCTATTATCACATGTGGATGTATGTATGTACATACATATATATATATATATATATATATATGTGTGTGTGTGTGTGTGTTTGTTTGTTTGTTTGTTTGTTTTTGTTTTTTTTGTTTTTTTTGTTTTTTTTTTTTGCCTTGTTGATTTCTGAATGGTTTTCGTTTATTCCATTAAGCACTTTTAACCCCCCAAACCAATGTCAGAACTAACACACACACACACACACACACTCTCTCTCTCTTGTTTGGGAGATGATCCCAAATGCATCACACCCAAGTGTGTAGAAAAAGCAGGAAATGTGGTGCACAAAACGAAACATGTGCTTCAGAAACTCTCGGCGGCACCATGACGACGGAGCCATGGGTAGCTTTCAAAGCACCCAATCCACCCAGAAGAAGGAAATGCTTGGTTGCATGGCTGCTGCATGGTTGCTAGCTAACACATCTGATAAAGTCAGACAAGCAAGCAAACAAGCAGGCAGGCAGGATGAATGAATGGCTGATTGGATGTTGCGGAAGCCACAACAAATGCAGTGCCAGCTGTGCAATTGCGAGGTTTCAGTATGCAATTGGTTATGAAAGAAAGGGAGGAGGCGGAGGAGGAGGACAAACGGAAGTTTAATCAACCGAATGTGGATCAGGAGAGGAGGAGGAGGAGGAGGAGGAAAACGGGAGTTTAATCAACTGAATGCGGATCAGGAGAGGAGGAGGCGGTGGAGGAGGGGTCAGGGTCTCTGTTGTTGTTGTTGTTGTTGTGCGTGGGACGGCAACGGGGACAGGCATGACAGCAGTGAAAACGACGGAAGCCTCGTGAGAGCGTAGCAACAAACAGCAGGTGAAAACAACCAACCTAAGATAGGGAAAACTTCGAAAAATAGAGAGAAAAAAAAAAAAAAAAAAAAAAAAAAACTGTTGAGAAGAAAATTGCAATCCCTTCCATGACCTGACAAGCGAGTTCGATTACCGAGAAAACATGAGGACCTGGGTCGGGTATTGGATTCCGGGAGTGTTCGAGGAGTCAGGAAACTGGATCGATCGACATTATCAGTATTTTCTGGCGCCGGAGAGTGGAAAATTGTGGAGCTAAAGGGGGTCAGCGATGGCCGGCCACATGCAGTGAGTGGCCCCTCCTCATGATGGATGGATGCATTGTTCGATCGATGGATCTCCTTCTGTTGCGCTACAGAAAACTCACTCAAGCAGTGGGTTTCCGTAGAATGGTTTTTCGTTGATTGTTGTCTAGTGCTCGGCGACCTCTCATGTGGGGGTGGTATTAGGCACGGTAGTTAGGTGTGAGGTGACTATACGCTACACCATCCTGAAGCTTCTGGATCCGTATTCAATCCCCCTACTCCACTTGGATAGAATGGGTGTTGTTGGATGCAGGCCTGCCGCTGCAGGGGTGGCAGGTGTGGCAGGTGTAGCAGCAGGCCCGGCAGTTGTTGAGCTTTCATGTGGACATGACAGGTCTGACACTGACGACGGTAGTGCTGCCACCTGATGCCAGAAGCATTATTGAGCTATGTCTGATTTGTCAGAAAGAAAGAAAGAAAAAAGGTTTTGTTAGGGGACTGTTGCAGGATCATACTCTTCCGCTCATTCTCTTTCTCTATCTCACTTCCTGTGGTACCTGCTGATCATACTCTTGCGCAGAAATACACGTACTGATCACACGCCAAGGATTGAAATACGAATGCACTACCCCTCTCATGCATGATTCTAATGGTTTCCTGTTCATTCTTGAGAACCGACTTCTTCTATATAGGTGAGAAATAGCTGAGTTGTAAATGCTGGCGGTTGCTGGAATGTGGGGGTATACTGTTGCAGACAGATTGCGAGCTATGATCTGCACTGCTGCTTTGAATGAGCAGATTGGCTTAGTAATGGACATAATCCAGGGAAATAAAGGAAGAAAAAGATAGATAGTAGAGATAAAAAAAAGAAGAAGAGAGCGACGAATTGTACCCCACTTTGCATTACATTGTACTAAGTTTAAACAGTAAAACATTCAATTGGTCATCACCTGATGACTCTCAATCATTTCATCTGCTTTGCCCACCTTTAGAATCGGTGACACATTTAGTTTGGAATGTCTGAAGTTCGCCACCCGTGAGTGACAAATCCCCCCTTCTAGTCGAACTTCAGAATTGATGCCGAATCCACCAGCTTCCACTTGAATAATCCAGGCTCTTTTAACGTGTTCCTCATCAGTTTCTATTCAGCGCGATCTCAATATATATATTTTTTTTTCCCACTTGGATGTTTTCCTGGCTACTCAGATCTTCGGAGCCCCACAAGCATAATGATCCTCTCCACCGGGCTACTCCAAATGATCCGAACCAAAATTAGCGTTACCGATTGCCCCTCCGCTCTGAAAATTCCATGCAGGGCCCGCCAGATTTAGTAGTGGATATATTAGATTAGGCGTGTTTGAGGGGAGCGACACAAAATCCCATCCTCCAATCTTCGTTTTTGTCTCACCACAAATAATCACCAAAAAGGTGGGCCCAGGTCTCTTTACCGTGAGGCATGAGTGAGGATGCTCTCTCTTACCGTGCACGTTTGATGTTTTTTTGAAACACAGGAGCATATTTTAAGTATATGCAAGAGTGAAAAGCAAAATCTATGTCCCATGTCACACGAAGCAACACCGTCCAAAGACTAGTGGAGGCTTAAATGGAGAAACTCAGAGCTTCTGTCAAACCAGCTGCCAGCTTCAGTAGCCATCAACATTTAAAACCCTAGTGGAATTTCCTCCACACAATTCAATGCCCCTCCTAACTGCTTAAAAATGTATTTTGCTGATCACGCTTGCACTCTGAAGAGATTGCGTTAACTAAGCGTTTAACGTTTTAGTTGAAGTCTTTCGAATTGAAATCCGAGGCGTTTCGTGTAATGTATTTCAGTGACCGGATTTATTGTTCAACTGGTGACATGAGTACCCAGTCATTTTGAGTATGTAAAACGTCTGTCCACACCCTAATGAAACACAATGTCAACAAGCTACGATTCTGATTCCTAGACGACAGTGGGAATCGGAACCCTCCTGCATATCTCATTTAGTGAAACTAGATTTTTGAAGAGAAAAAGCATACATTTCGGAGATTGCCCGCAGAAGTACATTGATTATTTTTACGCACCGGGCAGAAGGAAAGAAACAAATCGCTCTGCAATCGAGAGCTCGCTGGCGTGGTAGAAGGGTGTAAAAGCATGGCTAACTACAGCTCAGGTCTGTGAACTGTTCTGTAGGGGACCTGACGTGAGATTTATTGCTATCCTCCCCTCCGCGCGTCTCGCATCCTCCGTGACTGCTCCCTTGTCCACAGCGCCGGGCGATGGGCTTCACCTACGCAATCGATGGTGTACGAATCAGTTTGTTTCACTCATCACTTTCATCGCGTGGACGGTCAAACATCACTCCGTTAATGTAGTGCTGTCATTGCATCCGGACTTGCGTGATTGGAGGTCCGTTGCAGTATTTGTACCAGTCACCCGGAAGGCGATCAGTTGTTTTTCTTCTTGAATTGATGTGTGTGTGTGAACCTGCAGACGAATCGCTGGTTTTCTTCGGAGGTTTCCAGGGGGTAGTTTAAGCTTGTGTAACTTGAGAGCAATGGCGTCTAGGAGGATGTTGGTAGTGGCGTTGCTAGGGTTGTGCATAGTCTCGGCTGTAGCGGTTGCAGATGTGAAAGAAGTGAAGCCGAACAATTATCCCAATTTCGAGTTTCACGAGTCGCCGGTTGTGTCTACCGCTGACGAGAAGCCAAACAACTTCCAATCCTCGCAGCTTGATGCTCACAATGAAGAAGCCTCAACAAAGGAGTTCAAGCCCAATAACTACCCTGACTTCAAGTTCAAGGAGACGCCCGTGAACGAGGCATCTCCAGCTCACGTAGACAATGCGCACGACGCGTTTGCGAGGAATGACCACAACAGCTTGTACACGGTGCCGGATGCGACCTATTGGTCGTCTCGGTCAGACGACCAATCGTCCAGCCATGAGACGTACTATGGAGACTCGCAATTCGAGTTTAATGTCCGGCAGGGAACGCAGGAAGTTAGTAGCTTCGAAAACACTCCATCGACGAAGGCGGTCTTCAAGACTGTACTTCCTGAGTACAAAGGCTCTGATGTCAGCAACAGATACCCCTCTTCGTACGAGATGATCAACGGGCGCAACCAGGAAACCAATTCCGGGAGGTTCAACCCTTTTGCCTCGAATGAAGTGCGGTTCACTAACGTTCACAAGACGCAAGTGCCGGGGGAGGATCACGCCTCTGGCAGTGAGCATTCCGAGCGCTCCGGCTCCAGCCAGTTCTACTCTCCTTCAAGCGACCCCGACTTCGCGTTTAGGTTCGCCAAGCCCGAGTCCACGACGCCGTCGAGTTTCGGTGACAACAAGTTCCAAGCCGACAACCAAGCCGATGAGAATGTTTACTCGCAGTTTCAGTTCGACAATAGCGAGGCCACTAACGATCCCACTGCTACTTACGGCCGCACAACCCCCGTCCTTGCCGCAGGTAATGCGAAACAGCTAGTCGCTGGAGGAGGCCATGGCTGCAGCCACATGTAAGCCTCTCCACTCTCTAAATGCTCTTTTTACGTGTTTCTCTTGACAGCAATACTCTGAAACCTTCGCTTTTTCGGTTTGAGATTGCATGAAGAAGCTCATGAAACACCACATTTTTGTGGTTTTAGGTATTGGGCGGAGCACACCAAGCAATGGCCCTCGTTTTTTAACGTCAACACCCAAGTCGCCCAGGCATTCGGAACGAAAGCCGGTGAGGTGTATGGAACCACCACACTGTTTCAGGCTTTGTATGATAACCGTTCCGATGGGTACAGCCAGCTCCTGAGCCATGGAACCGCAGCTCTTCTCAACTCCTACATCATGCCGAACTATGGAGACCGCCACGACGCTGTGATTGATCAGTTTCTCGGTGCACTGGCTTCCCGGACTGCGGCTGGCGTTCAAGCGCAGAAATTCTTGAACAAAAACCATGCGTATGGACCCAACGAGTGCATGAACTAGGAGCTGCGGCTTCCTCCTCCTCTACCCCCATAATCTGATCCTCATCTTCTCCTATCATTTGCCTAAGTGCATGCAATGAATAGTACTAGGAATTGGTGACTTCGGAGATGGATCCCGTCGTGGCTCACACTTATTTAGTTACGACTCGACGTGTGTGTAACTGTGTCGGTTATTGCTACTGCACCAGTCGTTGGGCGGGTGTGATCTCCTCTAAAACTTCCTCAACATTGAGCTTTTGTTTGTACCAGGATGCAGGGTCTGTAGGCCGCACGGGTGATAATGCTTAGGCTCGTCCAGGTTTGAAAATTTTATGCATTCGTGCTCTAATAACAATCGAATCTCCTGCTTCGACGGCCTCATAATGTTCTGGACGTTGCACTTCGCTGCCCCGTGTTGTGATGGTATGTCTTCATTGTTGTCTTGCGAAGTCTCAAGTGAAGAAATTGAAGGGGTTGTGAAGGAGTGAATGAATCATTTGTCATTCCGAGTCATTTGTTGGCTATTTGATGTAACTTTCATACTCAGTGGATGTCCGAGTGAGAGTCAAATCGAAAGGATTTCACATACTACTTGCAGAAGTCACTTGTTTTCACAGGCTCATTGAGAATCTACGTTCTCTAAACCCATGATCCACAACTTCTCATACTTCCGAACTAATTTCGATTCGTACGCTCCATCAGTCTGATTCAAAATAGACGAAATGCTTTAAATGTAAAACATTTGTGCCATAATGCTTCTCAAATCTAACTGTTTGCATACCCCATGCTCCGTCTCTCTAGCTGTGTCTACTTTCATTATAACAGAACCTGCTGCCATAATGTGCACTGGACACAATCCCTCACCAGACAAGCTGCACAATTGCTGCAGTGCTGATCCTTGATCACTGTGGCCAATCCTCCAAACTAGACGACGCTGATCAAGCTGCTGTCATGCGTTGCAAACACCATTCACAGATTTGTTACGCGAACTGTGAAGGAAGGTCTCGCAGCTCTTGCCAAGGCATCACGCACTGTTTCATGCTCCTTCGTTTCTTAAATTCTTTTGTGTGAATGTTTTCACTTGCCTTCATTATCTTTTACTTAACTTTATGCATGAACAAATTAATTTTTATTGCAGCGAGAAGAGAACTTTGAAGTGCAATTCATGGTGGGATGAATTATTCTCAAGTCCATTCTTGATGAGTTAAATTAACATTCTTTAAGAAATATATTCCATTTTTCTTCTCTTTTTCTAAAAGTTGTATTCTCCAATGGGTTTATTTATAATATTCTGTTATTAAGGGATGTTAGAATAGAAGAATAGATAAATGGAAGTTTAGCAAAGAATAAAGATGCTAATTAGAGACTACTGGAGAATACAACTTTTAGTGGAATAGGAGGAAAAATTAATCAAAAAATTAATCTAAAAATTATGGATTCTATCTTTAAAAAAACATATAAATCATTTATAGTAAAAATCAGATAGATGAGTATATTTTGTAGTTATTAAAAAACTTATCTCTACTCTAATAGAATTTTAGCTTTTTTCAAAATAGATTTATGAATTTTGTATTGTTATGCTTTTTAGGACTTTCATCTATTAAATTAATCATTTTTGCTCTAGTTCCAAATATTATTTTATTTTGGCCTTCTAATCTTGTAGCAATGTTACTACTTTTGTTGTTCTAGAACCTATGTAATTTTATAATTTTCGTGGTGTTTCTTATTTGTATTTTTCTGCTATATTTAAGTTATATTTTTTTGTGGTAAATAGAATTATTGGCAATAATTTATACATAGTTGTATTTGTTAGCATCATATAATTTCTTTGATTAATCAAAAAAACTATAAAATTATAATATTACACAAAAATAAAGTATTTTATAAGATAGGATATTTCAAAAGAAGTAAGAACATGTAGTATTTATTTTATTTATAATTGTATTATGCATAAAATAGATTATTTTTAACAATAAAAGTACTATAGTTTCCTATGTTATTTGAGAAATTTAATACGAATTAAAGGCATCTTAAAAAAAATATAATAAAATTATAAATATCTTACAAGCGATGGTATAGTACCAAGAACAAGAATTCAAAGATTGTACACAAACAAGTAAGATGTATATTAGAGAGAGATGACTAAACAAAAGAAAAAGTAATTATACATATTCAAGAAGAAACTTGAATGACTAATATGAAAAATTAAAAAAACTAAAGACTTTTGAAATTAAACTAGAAAAGAGATAGGAGTGAATAAAAGTGAACAAGGCCTCACTTTTTTCTCTATGTACACTATTTAAATATAAGCTACATGGCAACTTTCTTTAAGACCTTTGACACACACCCAACTTAAAAAATATATGTCTAACTTGCAAGACAAGTTTTATGTAGGTGCACTATATAGCCAACTTGTATAATAAGTAGCCAACATGTGCAACATGTGGCCAATTTGCAGGCCAAATTTTCAATGTGTTAATCACATGTAGACACATATAAAGCCAAATTTGTATCTACAAAGCTTCTAAGAAGCTTGTACATAAGATATTATCATCATTTATTTACTTCTACTTACTTCTACTTAATTCATCTTATTTAGGTAATTTCTAGTGTTAGTTATATCTATGACATTACCTCTCTTTTTAAGCACTAGTTCCACAAGAAATAATGATCACATATTAAGAAAGTCTAAGATGTAATAAATTATATTTGTTATATATTTTGATGTTTATTTTCTTTAAAAAGTAGTTGATAGGTTCTTTCAACCATTGATAGTGTCTTATATTAGGACAAAAATACTAGTCTATTATTTGATCATTGTTAAAGTCTTTATAACTTTCTTCAAATTAAATATTTGGAACTTTATTAAATTAAGGGTACATCTCATTTATGTAGCAATAATATATGGTTGTCTTAAAATACAAAAATATGTAAACATATCTTATATACAAAAATTTTGTTTATAAATAATATCTCCTATCATTCCATTGATATTTTACACAAGCTTCATAGAAATCTTCTTTTGAATTATTTGTTGATAATATCATCTATCCATATTCAATAGTAATAGGCTAATTTTTTTATATATATAATTCTTTTAACATCAAATCAATTTCAACATCACAATCTATTAATAATACAATTTATTTCTCTAATTCTCATAATTTTATCAAAGCTTTTGTAGTGGCCCTTGCTTAATAAATTTATAAATAATGATTAAAGGCTTGAATTATATATATATATATTTATAAATCTAATTCTTAAAACATCTCCAAATATATTGCATTTCAACTTCTTCATATATATTATTTTCTATTCTTCATATTTATTATGCATTTGATGTCATTGTATTTCTTTTAGATTATCATTTCTTCTTTTTTGTATCAATATCAACTTCAAGAAATTTATGCTTTTTATTTCTTAAAATTTTATTTATTTTAAATTCAATCTTTCCATCTGAAATTCGTTCTTCTAGTATCTTCTTCAAATTTGTAACAATCTCAATATACATTTGTGATCTCAGAGCATAAGTTTTTTTTCTTTATGATTTTTTAGAATTTTTCTTTGCTTTAAAGAAACATACTCTATTGATTTTTCATGCATAGGAGTATATTTTGTTATTTTTTTTTTCTATTCTTCTTATTATTTACAATGGTATTTCATTATTTTCAAATTTTATTCATTTTTCTTCTATTGATGCATCTTAATGACTCCTTGCAATAAATTTATGAACATATAATCTATCTATTGAATCATCTCACTTAAAAATTTATAAAATATTATTGCTAAAAAATTCTAAATTATTTCTAGTAATTTTGATTTTTTAGCATTATGCATTGCAGTTGACATAAGAAACTAAAATCTCTTAAAAATTCAAGATTTATGATTAGATGTTTTCATAGATTTTCTTCCAATCAATATGTTGGTGTTTCATTTCGTCAGAATATATGCACTTTAAAATCATCTTTTAAAAATACCTCCATTCTTCTTTTATCAAAGTTTGTTTTCAATTTTTCTTCACTTTCTTTTTTTAAGTATACTATACCATCATTGAAAAAAAAATTATTCCTTTGCATAGCACTTTTGTGAAATCTTTACACTCCATTCTTCAATGATCTATTGTCAAGGACAAGAACTCAATGAAAAAATAATTCAGACAAGTGTGCCTTCACTCAAAGAAAGGTAACAAAATATAAATAAATAAGTATGTATATTGAAAGAGAAACTAGAATGGCTATTGCCAAAAGAAAAGAAAACTAGAGACCCTTGAAATTAGACTATAAGCAAGAAAAGAGTTGACAAGAGTGAAGAAGGCTTCATTCTTGTCTCTATATATACTATCTAACTAAGGGCTACGTGGAGATGTTCTATAAGACCTCCAATATGTGTTGACTTTGTAGGATACATGCCTTGACTTACAAGGCAAGTTTTTCTATATGTGGGCCACATAGTTAGCTTGGTCTTCAAGCTAACAACATGTGTGGCACATGGCCAACTTGTTGACCACGTTTCTAATCCAAAAAGTCAATTAAAGACACCTATGAAGTCAAAGTATCATCTATGAAGCTTCTAGGAAGCTTCCAGATCAAATACTATAGAATTAACTTACTTTTACCTACTTTTATTTATTTCTACATATTTGTATATGTAATTATGAGTATGTCCGTGATATTACCCCCCCTTCTAGAGGCGAGTTCCATGAAAAGCGGTCATCATACATTGAAGAAATCTATGATGAGACGAATTGTATTTGCTATATACTCTGATCTTTGTTCTCTTCGAAGATGATTGATAGGGCCTCTTAACCATCAGTAGTGTCCCATACCAGGGTGCGGAAGACCACCCAATTATTTGATCATTGTTGAGGCCTTCATAACTTCCTTCGAATAGAACATTTGGAACACCATCAGGAGTTGTTCTTACCTCTAACAAAATCAACAAACATCGGGAATCCCTTCCCATGTTGTGATACAAAACGAGTTGTATCTCGTCATCTATTCGAGGAAGAACATGTCGTTCTTGAAGATCTTCATCTCAATTGTGTCGTCTTAAAGGTTGTGACAATCGTAATGTCTCGTCCGACACGTCAGCAAATGAAGGCTCTTTAGTCAAATCCGTTGATTGTTGGTTTTCCATCTCCTGAACGTCACAGCTACAAAAAAGCTACGAACAAGGATTGAAAGTAGAATGTTATCTTGCCTAGATGTTGTTTCTTTTATAAAGAAGGTTTTTATCTTAATTTTGATAGATGTCATCGATGAAAAACCTCCATCGCCTTTGTTGCATTTACAAGATTCTTTACTTGCTCCCATGTGCATTCACTAATATCATATCCGTACCAATGGACAAGATATTCCAATTTATTTCGACGCCGCCTTAAATCTAAGACTTTTTCTACTTCAAACTCTTCATTATTGTCCACTTCTATAGGAGGAGGTGGAGCTTGTCATCTTCTTGATATGTCCACTATCTTGTATGGTTCAAGAACAGACACGTAGAATACTGGATGGATTTTCATTGACTTCGGTAGATGTAAACGATATGCAACTGGATTGATTTGTATAGAAATAGAAAATGGTCCCAGCCTTCGATAGTCCAACTTGTCATAAGGACGAGTGGTCTTGATATTGTGACGAAGTAGCCATACCTTATCACCCAAGAGGAATGGTGGTTGTTCCTTTCGATAGACATCCGCATTGATCTTTTGTTGTTCTTGAGCCTCTTTTAACTGCACTTTCATCATTGCATGTAGCTCTGACAAATAAGTCGCCAAATCTTTCATAGCAGGATTATCAACTTTTGAAAAGTCAAAAGTATCAAGTCATGGATGATAACCATAATTAGTAAAGAAAGGTGTTCATTTTGTAGAAAAATGTATTGTATTATTGTAAGCAAACTCTGCCAATGGCAAGAAAGTTGCCAAATCATCTTGTTGGCAGTTAATGGTACATCTTAAATATTGCTCCAAAACTTGATTAACACGCTCCGTTTGTCCATCAGTTTGAGGATGGAATGCCGAAGATAGTTTTATATCCACTTTTAGAATCTTGAAAAGAGTCTGCCAAAATCTTGATACAAATTAAGTTCTCGTATCTGATATAATATTCTTTGATAATCCATGATAGCGATAGATATTGTCAAGAAAGAGCTTAGCTATTTCTTCACTTGTGATAGATTTTGTACATGGTACAAAATGTACCATCTTGGTAAAATGATCTACTATCACGAATATAGAATCATAAGAACCTGAGATTGGAAGATCCATGATGAAGTCCATAGAAACAGAAGACCATGGTTGTTCTGGAATAGATAATTAGTAAAGCAGTCCAAAAGATCGATGACGAGGAGTTTTTGATCTTGAGCAAACATCACATGATTGTACAAAATCTTTGACTGCCTTCCACATTTGGAGCCACCAAAAATCCTTAGATATCAACTCCAAAGTCTTGTTGTATCCAAAATGTCATGCTTTTGGAAAGTCGTGACGAGCTTGAAGAATATGTAAACATGTTTCTCCTTTTGGAACAAATAGGTGTCCTTCGAAATAGAGTAGGTTGTTCTTGAATTCAAATTTAGAAGGATCATGAGATTTAGAAGAATTATTCTTGATATCATGAACAAGAGGGTCTGAAGACATACTTAATTGGAATTGCTTAAGAAAAGTTAAATCAACAGTCAATGTTGATTTTATTGCTCAAAGATGACATTGCTCCGGCTTCAAGAAAACCGTTCTTTGTTGCTCAAAAGCTGTTATTTGTTCTTTTGGTGCAAGATAAGAACGTCTAGACAAGGCATTGGATAAACCTTGTTGCTTCCCTGGTTGATAAGTGATGACAAACTCGAATCTTGATAAAGACATGCTCCAACGAGCTTAGCGATGATTTAATACATGTGCTGACATAAAATATTCGAGGTTCTTGTGATCCATATACACGGTGACTGGATTGGAAGCGCCTTCTAGATAATGATGCCATTCTTGAAAAGAATCCATAATTGCAAGAAGTTCCTTGTCATGGATCTCATAATTGATTTCTGCTGCTGAGAATTTTCTTGAATGAAAGGCTACTGAATGAAGTTTGTCATCTATTCCCATTTGTGATAAAACCGCACTAAGAGCAAAGTCCGATGCATCTGTTTCCATAAAGAATGCTTTGGAAAAATCAACACGATACAAGATTGGTGCAGAAATAAATGTTGTCTTTAAAGTTTCAAAAGCAACTTTTGTTTCTTGATTCCATTGGAGTTTATCTTTACAAGTCAAACGTGTAAGTGGAGCTGCAACTCGAGAGAAGTCTTTGATGAAGATCCGATAGTAGTTGGCAAATTCCAAAAAGCATTGAACATCTCTTACCGTTTTTGGGATCTTCCAATCTATAATAGTTTGAACTTTCTTAGGATCCATCATAAGTCCATCATTTGAAATGATGTAACCTAAGAAATCGACTTGAGTAGTGTGGAATACACACTTTTCTATCTTGGCATAGAGTCCTGCATCTCTTAATTTTTGTAATACATGACGAACATAAAATTCATGTTCTTTTCGATTCTTAGAATAGATCAAGATATCGTTTAGATAACAGACCACAAAATCGTCCAAAAACTCTTGAAAAACATCATTTATTAGATGTTGAAAAGCTATTGGTGCATTTGTAAGTCCAAAAAGCATGACGTTGTATTCAAAATGTCCATACCTAGTTCGAAACGCAGTCTTCCATTCATCCCTTTCTTTGATGAATACTAGATTGTATATTCCCCGAAGATCTATTTTTGTATAGATCTTAGCTTGATTCAACTGATCAAGAAGTCCAGATAGTAAAGGTAGTGGATACCTATTCTTGATGATAATCTTGTTGAGTCCTCGATAATCAACACACATCCGCAATGATCAATCTTTTTTCTTCACAAATAGAATTGGAGCTCCTGTCGGAGATTTAGAATGGCATATGAAATTCTTGGCTAGATTTTCTTCAATATACTCCTTGAGTTCAGTCAACTCATTTTGTGATAAGCTGTAGATTGGTCCGAATGGCAGTTGTGCTCCTTCTTGAAGGTCAATTGAACAATCATAGGGACGATGTTCCGGGAGTGTATCCGCATTCTTTTTTTCGAATACATCTTGAAATTCTTGATATTGGCTTGGAATGCCACTTGAAGTCTTTTCACTAGTAGGAAAAAGTGTGGCCTAAATTATATATGGTGATTCTTTCATGGCAGCATGCAAAAAAGCTTTTGCACCTATAAATATGGGTTTAATTGAACTGGACTTATGACTCTCTACTTGATTAACTACACTGTTAGTTATACTTTTAGAAAAAGTAAGAGTTCGAGAAATCCAATCTATTTGAAGGTTGTATTTTCCTAACCACGATAAACCTAAAATGACTAGATTAGAAGGAGATCTAATGATATTAAATACTACAAAACTATTATGACCATTGATTATTACTTCTATAGGAAGGGTTCCGTGAGTAATATCTCCAGAAGATAATAGATGACCATCTATGACTTCTACATGAATAGGTTTATTTTGCATTACTAAAGATATGCTATGTCTTTTAGTAAATTCTTCATCTAAAAAATATGCTGAGGCTCCCAAATCTAATAAGACAGAGAATTTGTAATATTTTGGTCCTAAAATAATATTTAATGTAAAATAAGGAGAGGGCTCTGAGGAGAGAATATGGCCTTTACTAGATGTTTTGCAAGGTTCCAGCCGCACGGTTCCCTATTGTAGCTGGACAAACTCGTTTTCCAACATATTGTCTTCTTTCATAGCCATACTCCTCATTTTGTGATTGCATCATTTCTTTGGACAATGTTGAGTAGTGTGCTTTGGTTCTCCATAATATAAACATAATCCTTCTTAATGACGATGAGTCTTTTCTTGCTCAATAAGAGGTTTGAAACGTACTGCATCAATTTGCATATCCTCTACTTCCGAATGTATGTGTTGAAGAGGTGTTGGTGTTGCCATTGAATTATAGTAACGTTGAGGTCTACTTGTATGGTTCTCAGATTGAAATTCAAAAAGGCGATTGTTACACTTCATAGCAATATCAATTGATTGACTCAATGTTTGACGATCAAGTAAGTTGAGCATTAATTTTTTTACCTCATATTGTAATGCATAGAGAAATTGGCTAATAAGTGCAGCATCATCCTACTTGATATCAGTTGCAAGTTGTCAAAATTGTGAAGCATACTACGTTACTGATCGATTGCCTTGTCGTAAAATATGGATCTTATTGGTTGCAACACGAATTACATCATGTTCTCCATACATGGATCAAAACTCTGCCAAAAAAGCATAATCCTACTATGAAAGATTTGGCAATTCATCCAGTATTTCACGTGTCTGTTCTTGAACTATACAAGATAGTGAACATACCAAGAAGACGACAAGCTCTACCTCCTGCTATAGAAGTGGACAATAATAAAGAGTTTGAAGTAGAAAAAGTCTTAGATTCAAGGGGGCGCTGAAATAAATTAGAATATCTTGTCCATTGGCGCGGATATGATATTAGTGAATGCACATGGGAGCCAATAAAGAATCTTATAAATGTAACAAAGGCGGTGGAGGCTTTTCATCGAAGACATCCATCAAAATCAAGATGAAAACCTTCTTTATAAAAGAAACAACATCTAGGCAAGATAACATTCTACTTTCAATTCTTGTTCATAGCTTCTTTGTAGTAGTGACGCTCAAGAGATGCAGAACCAACAACCAACGGATTCGACTCAAGAGCCTTCATTTGCTGACCTGCTGAACGAGACATTACGATTGTCACAACCTTCAAGACGACGCAATCGAGATGAAGATCTTCCAGAACGACATGTTCTTCCTCGAAAAGATGGCGAGATACAACGCGTTTAGTATCACGACTTGCGAAGGGACTTCCGATGTTTGGTGATTGTGCTAGAGATAGGAACAACTCCTAATGGTGTTCCAAATGTTCTATTTGAAGGAAGTTATGAAGGCCTCAACAATAATCAAATAACTGGGTGGCCTTCCCGCCCTCATATGGGACACTACTGATAGTTGAGAGGCCCTATCAATCATCTTCAAAGAGAACAAAGATCAGAGTATGTGGTGAATACAATTCGTCGCATCATAGATTTCTTCAACATATGATGACCGCTCCTCGTGGAACTCGTTCCTAGAAGGGGGGGTAATGTCACGGACATAATCATATAAGTTAGTTTTTATATATACAAATAGGTAGAAGTAAGTAAAAGTAGATAAAAGTAAGTTAATTCTATAGTATTTAATATAGAAGCTTCTTAGAAGGTTCATAGACATTGCTTTGACTTCATAGGTGTTTTTAATTGACTTTTTAGAATTAAAAACGTGGTCAACAAGTTAGCCACGTGCCACACATGTTGTTAGCTTGAAGACCAAGCTAACTATGTGGCCCACACATAGAAAAACTTGCCTTGTAAGTCAAGGCATGTGTCCTACAAAGTCAACACATATTCGCACTTCACAGCAAAGTCAATTACTTGACTTAATGTTTGAGGATCAAGTAAGTTGAGCATTAATTTTTTTACCTCATATTATAATCCATAGAGAAATTGGCTAATAAGTGCAGCATCATCCCACTTGATATCAGTTGCAAGTTATCAAAATTGTGAAGCATACAACGTTACTAATCGATTATCTTGTCGTAAAATATGGATCTTATTGGTTGCAAGACGAATTACATCATGTTCTCCATACATGGATCAAAACTCCGCCAAAAATTTCTCTAGATTATCCAATATTGGATCTCGTCGTTCAAGAAAAGATGAAAACCACGATAGTGCTGAACCTAAAAGAAGCGTACCAATGAATCTAACTTGCGATCCTATAGTTGTATGGCTTTGGGGTTGAAGTTCAATCACAAGTTCCACTTGATTGATAAATCCTCGAAACTTGGATCTGGTGCCATCAAACTTCTCGAGTAGGATAATTCTTGGTTCTCTAACATTGGAAGGGCGTTCTACCATAGGAGAAAGGACATGGTTTGGTGCAGATGTTGAAGCAGCTCCAACCATTTCTATATCTTCACTTCCTACCAATCTTATTGCTCCTTGTGGTGGTAAATTGAGTTGATGCATCGCAAGCATTAACTCCCTCAATTGCTCTTACATTTGTGCTATTGCATTCTTCATTTCAACAAGTTTTGCCATGATATCACTTAGAAAAGAGAAGATGTCTAATATCGCGCAAGACAAATAGAAGAGAAGACTTGAGAACAAAGAAAATACTAAGGACAATATCAATTCAAAAGAGGGTAATCCGTAACTTCTAATATGGTTATATCTTATCAAAAAAAAAGGGTAATCCACTCTTAATCAAGATTAGACAAAGCTCTGATATTGTAGATATATTCTTATCAATCTGTCAAAGAGAAGAACTCAATGAAAAAACAATCCAGACAAGTGAGCCTTCACTCAAAGAAAGGTTATAAAATATAAATAAATAAGTATGTATATTGAAAGAAAAACTAGAATGGCTATTGCCAAAAGACAAGAAAACTAGAGACCCTTGAAACTAGACTAGAAGCAAGAAAGGAGTTGACAAGAGTGAAGAAGGCTTCACTCTTGTTTCTATATATACTTTCTAACTAAGGGCTACGTGGCGACGTTCTATAGGACCTCCAATATGTGTTGACTTTGTAGGACACATGCCTTGACTTACAAGGCAAGTTTTTGTACTTTGGGCCACATAGTTAGCTTGATCTTCAAGCTAACAACATGTGTGGTACATGGCCAACTTGTTGACCACGTTTCTAATCCAAAAAGTCAATTAAAGACACCTATGAAGTCAAAGCAGCGTCTATAAAGCTTCTAGGAAGCTTTCAGATCAAATACTATAGAATTAACTTATTTTTATCTACTTTTACTTACTTCTATATATTTGTATATGTAATTATGAGTATGTCTGTGACATCTATGCTATTACACTACATACACTGATGTATTATATCTTCCATTGGTCTTAATTTTTTTCTTGTTAATACTCTTGATGAATGATCATTTTCTTCAAGTGTTACAAAATTTATTTACAAATCTATCATCTTATGTGTGATTTTATTAATATTCATTTCTTCTTTTTTTGATGTAGCTATTGAATGTTTAGTCATAGATGTATGATTGTCTAAAATATTCTATAATTAACCTAATGTGATTCCTCATTTTTAGATCAAAATCCAATTCAAATAATTAAACCATGTTTTTTTTTAAAACAATTCCATATTTTACCTAATACCTTAAATACTTTGTAATAACAGTTTTTAAATTAATCAATCTAGTTCACAAATTTTTGTGAGGCTTTGTTTGTTATATCTTCTTTGTAATATTTAATATTTTATTCTTAAAAAATCAAAGCAAATACTTCAAAAATGCTCTTAGAATTAAATTTAAAATTCATATGTTTTCTTCATACAAGACTTTTACTTGTAGCTCTACTTGTAATTCCTTTCAAAGATTGAATTGAAGTATTATCCATAAGTCCTTCAACTTTCTTGCCTTCTTTTTTCATTATTCAAACAAATAAAGAAAATTGAAAATAAAACATCTTCCATTGTACGATTTTTATGTTTGATTCATCAAATATGACATGTAATGTAACTTCTTCCTTGAGAATGCAATAGGCACTTGGCTATAGAAAATAAACTAGAAATTTCAATACACAAAGGCTTGCACAACTAAGATAGAATCTTAAATAAAATATAATTAAAT
Source organism: Physcomitrium patens (assembly GCF_059467195.1). NCBI lineage: Eukaryota > Viridiplantae > Streptophyta > Bryopsida > Funariales > Funariaceae > Physcomitrium > Physcomitrium patens. The sequence goes on from NC_143410.1 coordinate 5,109,714, forward strand.
CTTAATAATCTTAATTAAATTGTAATCGATTTTAAAAAAATATTAAAAAAATATTAAAGATATTATAAAAAAAATTAAAGAAATTCTTAAGAAATTCTAAATAAAATTTAAGGAAATATTAAAAAAAAACAAAATCAAAATATAAAAATTATTAATTAATTATTAATTAAATTCAAATAAAATATTAAAGAAATATTAATTAAATCATAATTAAATTTTAAATAAATCATAAAAATATCCTAATCAAATCCTATATAAATCATAAATAATTTCTAAATGAAATTTTAAAACAATCTTAAAAAAATCATAATAATTTTTAACCAAATTTTAATTAAATTCAAAATAAATATTAATAAAATCTTAAATAAATTCTAACCGTATGCTAAATAAAAAGTAACAAATTTCTAAATAAATTCTAATCATATTTTAAATAAATGCTAATCAAATTCTAATGAAATCATAAAAAAATCTTAAGAAATTTTTAACCAAATTCTAACCAAATCCCTACAGTGGTCTTAAGAGCTCAATAACTATTATTTGAATTATTAATCTTAATTTATTACTTTCTTACATTTTAATATTTAAGCAAACAATTAATATACAATAAACATATTAAATTTGAAAAAAATTGAACTTATGAATTAAAAAAAAAGCGCTTTTAATTTTCTCAAATATTAATTGTCTTTCTTCTCTAACTTTGTTGATCTTCTAGTAGCAACAACTACTTGTTGAATTGATTAATTTTTTTTTTTTTATCAAAATTATCAAAAATCAATCTTATTATACTTTTATAAAATTATGCTTGGATTTAATTGAGAAATTACTTATGATCCACTTAAGCTTCTTAAGCTTCTTAAACTTCCTTGAATTAAGCCTTTTTTTTATTGGATGTAAATTTAATAAATAATTTTCCATATCTTCAATCATAAGATTATCAATTTTTATAAAATCTAATGTATCAAATTATAGATAATTATTATAATTGCCATAGAACTAGCTATCTTAGTGAATCAATCTACTATCACAAATGTAGACTATTAAGCATTTGAGATTAAAATATTTGTAATAAAATCCATAAAAATAAAACACCATGATTGTTTTGATATAAAAGTGATTGAAAAAATCCATAAGTTTGATTACAAAGATTTTTTGATCTTAAATAAATATCACATAATTTTAAAAAAAAATAAAAGCCTTTTATATTTGAAACTACTAAAAATCTCTTAATATTGATTTTAAGGTCTTGTTGTATACAAAATATCTTTTAGTTGGAAAATTGTGAAAATTTTAAAGAGTAAATAATTGTCACAATTTAGAATTACTTGAAATAGAATAAGTCATTCTTAAATTTAAATTTAGAAGTATCATAAAATTTAGATGGATTATTATTAATATTATAAATAAAAAATCTGATAACCTATTTTATTAAATTTAATTAAAAAAATTAGTTGATAATCAAAGTTGATTTCATTACTTAAAGATATAATTGCTTTAGCATCAAAAGAATTATTTGTTATTAATCAAAGGCTACATCTTCTTCTTTTAGTGCAAGATATGATAGTTTAGAAAAGGCATTTGAAAAATCTTATTGTTTTATTATTGATAAATGATCTTGAACTTAAATCTTAATAAAAACATGCTTCAATGGATTTGGCAATGATTAAAAATATGTATTGGCATAAGATACTTAAGATTCTTATAACTTATATAAATGATTACTAAATTAAAGGTACCTTCTAAATAATTGCACCATTTTAAAAATAAATTTTTAATTAAAAAAAGCTCTTTCTTGTAGATCTTTTGATTGATTTTAGCTTCTAAAATAATTTCTTGAATGAAAAACTACTGAGTGAGGTTTTTCATTTGATTCTATTAATTAAAAAATTATATGCATGATAAAATTTGATGCATCTATTTCTATAAAAAAATGTTGTAGAAAAGTTGATGCAATATAAAATTGAGAGTGTTGTAAAATCTATCTTTAAAGCTTTAAATGATGTTTTAGCTCCTATAATCTACTTAATTTTGTCTTTACAAGTTTAACATAAAATTAGAGTTGCAACTTGAGAAAATTTCTTGATAAATATCCAATAATAGTTGATAAGTTTTAAAAACCATTGGACGTCTTTTATTGATCTTAGAACCTTTTAATCTATAATAGCTTGAACTTTCTTAGGATTTATCATAAGGCTATGATTTAAAATAATATATTTTATAAAGCCTACTTAAGTTTTATAAAGTATACACTTCTTCATTTTGGTAAATAGTCTTGCATCTCTATGTTTTTGTACTATATGAAAAATATGATGTTTACATTTTTTTATATTTTTATGATAGCTTAAAATATTGTCTATATAACAAACAACAAAATCTTCTAAAAATTCTTCATAAATATCATTCAATAGATGTTGAAGAATAGCTTATTGATTTATAAGTCTAAAAAACATGGCGTTATATTTAAAGTTTCAATACCTTATTTGAAAAATAATCTTCTATTTATCTCCTTGTTCCTTGGACTTTTGAGATTACCAACAAGCATGAGATATGACCTTGTAAGATTAGACTCAATATACATGATGATGAAAAAAAAACAAAGACTAGTTTATTACAATGTCAAAATTATACAACCTCTTGTCTTACACTAACTTGACTTGTGGTGCTACTATATACAATCCATTGTGTACTATACTACTTCTCAATTGTCTACTAAGTGCTTTCTTCAATCTTTATATATCCCTTTACTTTACTATCTCTCCTGTTAATTTTGACATCCTTTTAATAGTATCTTATATCATCAATCACTATTCCTTTGATATTGTGTTACTAGAGTACTTCAACAAGTTTCATCCATGGTGAATATAGATTCTCAAATAGAAAACATCTTCATAGTCAAGTGTGTATGGGTGATACTTCTTCTTTAATGCAAATTAAGTTATATATTTTCTATAGATTTATATTTATAAAGATCTTGGATTCAATTGATGAAGAAGTTCTAATATCAATTAAAAATAATATCTATTGTCCATAATAATCTTGTTGAACTTTCAATAGTCCACATATAATTGTAATGATTTAATTTTTTTTCTTCACAAACAAGATAAGAATTTATCTTAGAGATTTTCAATGGCATATAAAGTTTTTGATAAGGTTCTTACTAATATATACCTTGAGTGTTGCAAACTCATTTTATAATATATTATAAATTGGTTCAAATGGAAATGTTGTATTACATAGAATCTTACTTGAAGATGCATTAAGTACTTGGTTGGAGAAGGTAAATTAAAAATTTTAATAATAAGGTCTTAAAATACCAATAGAATTTTATATAAATTCTAATTAAAGCTTAAAAATCCTAATTGAACCTTAATCAAATCTAATTGAAGTCATAAAAAAATTATAAAAGAAACATAAAAAAATCATGAAGCATTTAAAATAATATAATGAAGTTTATAAAAAAAATTAAAGAAATCATGAAGAAATCCAAAAAATATTAAAATTAGAAAACTTAAAGAAATATCAAAATTATGAATCTTAAATAAATCCTTATCAAATCCTAAATTTTAAATCAAATCTTAAATTAAATCCTAATTAAATCCTAAATCTTAAATCAAATCTTATAAAATCTTAGTTAAATTTTAAATCTTGAATAAACTCTAATTAATCCTATAATAAATTAAAACCTTAATAATTAATTGTATAACCATAGATTTTTACTCAAAATTTACATACTTTTTAATTACTAAGTCAAAAGCAAGAACATACAATTTGAAGAAGATTGAATTTACCAAATAAACGATATATCCTAAAGTTTGCTTAAGTATTGGCTAGTCTCCTTCTCCAACCTTGGTATCAATCTTTGAGTGCGAATATTTCTTAATTTCTTTATTTATTGGCTTTTTAAAAAATTTACAAATATTAAAAATCAAGTCTACTAATACTATACAAAATTTTAATTCAATACAATTGATAGATTGCTCTCATATATAAAATTCCTTATTATTATTTTAAATTCCAATTTGAGAGATTGCAATACATTTGAATTTCAATAATCTTTGAATAAACCATTAGATTAACTTCAAACTTATAACATAAATTTAATTTGTGATTATGTGATTGGTATTTTTTATTTGGATTATGCCATGGAAAATATTAAAACTACAAGACATCTATTTTAATGAATGATTATATTTCTATAGTCATGATAAACTTAAAATAATTAGATTAGATGGAGATCTAATAACATCAAATATTACTAAGCTATTATGACTATTTTTTCTTACATATAAAGAAATAGTTTCATGAATAACATTTCTTTTTAATAATTAAAAACTATCTATCGCTTTTATATACATAGACTTGGTTTTTTTGATCAAAGATATTTCTTATTTTTTAACAAAGTCTTTCTTTATAAAACAAGCTAAGGTTCATGAATCTAATAAGGTAAAGACTTTGTAGTTTTTTTTACCTTATTGTAGCTAGACAAACTTGTTATCCAACATGACAACCTTTATAGCAACTATGCTCTTCATTTGGTGATTATATTGCTTCATTGGACAATGCTAAGTAGTATGTATAGATTCTCTATAATATAAATACAATCTTTCCTAACAATGTCAAGTCTTTTCTTGCTTAGTGAGAGATTTAAACATATTACATTAATTTTTATATGTTTTAGCTTTAATGAATAAGTTTCTAAAAACTTAGGAGTTGTTGCTATAACTTAACTTATTCTTCTCCAATTAAATCTTTGTTCCTGATATCTTTCAAAGAGTCAATTATTGAATGTAATGGCTAAATCAATAAATTATTTTAATGAGTCTACTTTTGGCATTGTCAATAATAAGTCTTTAACATTATCTTTTAATCCATATCAAAATTGATTGATAAGGGTTTTATCATTCAAATCCATGCCACAAGTAAGCTTTTGGAATTTAGCTACATACATGGTTGTTGATTGTAATCTTTGCCATAAATACATAAATTTAGTCTTTATTATCTTTTTTTTACTCCTTTTTTAAAAAAAAAATCATAAATACTTCCAAGAATAAATTTAAATCATAGATCTTTTTCCATCAAAGATATAAACTAAAAAAAAAAAAAAAAAAAAAAAAAAAAAAAAACTTCTAGATAGAAGTGAGTCTATAAATCCAACTTAAGTAAATCTGTTAAGATATTGAGAAGAATGCAATCTTTGATAGAGCTTGATTTGCTATAGAAATCTTTGAAATTTTGATCTCGCTCCATTAAACTTTTCTAGCATATTGATTCTTGCCTCTCTTATACTTATAATAGTAAGACTTTTCAACTTTAATTGTAAAGTTGATCTATTTGTTTTTCTCAATTACACAACTTTTTAGTATAGATAGTAAATTTTATGGTTGACTTCTTCCATAGGCATAGGAATAGTATCTCAATGATTGATGTTGGTAATACTTGAAATTTCTATTCTAAGAATATTGACAAGCTTGTGAAGATCTAGAATAGTTATAAATCTATTCTCATATTTGTCAAATATAACATCCATAATTTTTTCTTCCATCTCTATATTAGAAAAATTTAACAAATCTATAAGAAAAATAAGAGGAGAATAATTTGCAACCTCTAATATCAAATAAAAAATTGCTCAAAAAAAATTATTTGTTTTATTTTTAAAAAAATTAATGTTTAAAATTTTAAATTTTAGTTTAAAGATAGGCACTCAACAACCATTAAAATACAACAAAAGAAGTAGAAATTTCACTTACTTCTAAAAATAAAAATAAAATATTCAATTAATATTCTTGTCGAATTCTCAACCTATCATATACCTATAGACACATATAAAGTAAAATCCGGTTTATAAAGCTTCTAAAAAACTTCTCCATAAGATATTATTAAATTTACTTATTTCTACTTATTTCTATGTAATTCTTTTAATCTAGGTAAATATGCATTTTTGTGACACAAATTGAAAAAAAAATTGGAAAAAAATTGTTAATTTTAAAAATATAATAACATATTCAAAATAATATTAAATTTAAATTTTTTTAAAACTTAATAAGATTTTAAACTCAATAAGTTTATATAAAGAATGTGTGTTTAGAAGCTAATATAATTATTATAACTAATAAGTATTAAATATATCTAAATAAATATTTTCTATCAAATCATATAAATAAATAAATGAATTAATAAGATTTTTTCTTAATAATTTGTGATATTTTATTATTAAAATTATATATATATATAATTCTTTTTACCATCCAAAAGTTATGATATAAATATTTCTTAAAAAAAATCTTCTTCTTGAATAAAAGTCTTAGATCCAATTAATTTTTTAAAAAGTAAATGTATATGTTTTTATTAAAATTCTTATATGTAATTTTGTTTTTGGATATTAAAATTATATCTATAGACTATGAATTTTCTAAATAAATAAATAAATAATATATTTTATATATATATTATAAAAAATTAAAATATATAAGTAAAAAATATTATAGTACTAGATATTTTTTAAGTATATGGTTTTTAGCTATTATATTTTATCAAGTATGGGATAATATATTGTCAGCATTATTATTTTGGTCTTGTGATTATTTATCTATCTGTTTGTATTATAATATAAAACTCAAAATCATAAATAAAATCTCAAACCCTAGAAATTACATTACAATGAATATGTGTTGTAAAATAATGCTTGTGTGAATTTCTAATTTTCAGTTTTTACCTTTAATTGCACAAAACACAATTCATATTTGAAAGAATATACTTTTACTCCACCTAATAATTTCTAAAAAAAATACATAATTTTTTTTTTTTTTTTTTTTTTTTTTTGTTATAATCTATTACTCCATCCACTTCCAATATAACATTGTTCCAATTCTCTTGGCCATATGCATAACATTCTACCTGCTCAAACCCCAATGCAGCAACAACCAAGTTCATATACTATTATTATTTATGGTTCAAAAGTTGCATACCTATATATTACAATAATCAACAACCAAGTTTGTATTATATTATTATTTATGATCCAAAAGACATTCAACCATATATTACAATAATTACTTTTTAAAATTGTATTAATTCATTATCTATTTTGAAGCAAAATTTAACACAACAAAATAAATAAAATGAAGATTAAAAATATTCAAATAAAACATAGGAACGTTCTAATAGTAGTACAAGATAAAACGTCATCGCAACTTGGATGAAATCACGAATGGAAAACCGCGGATGAAACAAGTCTAACAAGCCTAACAAGTCTAACAAGGTGGGAAGAGAGCAAGCACAAGAGCGACAGGTAGAGAAGCACAAAACGTCCGAATTAGGGTTTGGGATGCGAGGACTTCCGAGGGGTCCGACATTGCAGCGGAGCGAAGAATGACGTCGCCGCAGAATCCAATACCCGATTTTTTGTCGAAACAAATGATGAACAAACAATGGGGCAACTACGTCCCAGCGCGATGCAAACCGACTAATGGTACAGCGACCGAAATCTGACACAACTTTGACTTGCGGTGGAACGCACTCCTCCACTGGGCCCTCCCTCCCTCCCCGACAATCGTGCAACGAAATCAGTTCGACAATTTCAATACCACAATCATCTGTCCCGTTCCATCTCTCACAAACCTTTTGCAACAGAAAGCTACTCACGAGCTAATTTCGCCCATCGTCCACACAACACCGAATGGTCTAGTCTTAGAAGCCTCAGTGGCGCTGTCTTTAGATTAGCGGCCATGCAAGTGAGTTTATGTCAAGCACGACTTGATGATGATCATGCGTCAAAGTTTAATGACCCCATGGTGGAGGGCGCCCCCCTTTCCCCGCCTCCTCCTCCTCCCCTGTGTGTGGTTTTTTTTAAGATGTTTTCAGTAGGTTATAGATCGGTAGTTGCAGTTTTAGTGAGAATCGTCGATCCTTTGGGTTGCAAGGAATTATTCCAATGGGGAATGGTGTTTGGGATCTTTGAGGTTGCTTTTTCGAACCGTGAGACCTCGATTCCTCGCCTTGCATGGTCAATGTGGTCATGCGGAGGTCTCTGAGGTTTAGGGGGGTCTTGTGTGTCTAGTCCAGGGTGTTGCGTGGGTTGCCTGGCGATCTGGGTTTCTGTATTGTGGGTCTTGGGTTTTTAGAGACGGTTTAGTGTGCTGGAGATGGGTTTTGTGATTGTTGCTTGATCGGCTGTGATTGTGTTCATTGTTGTGTTGTAAGATTCCCCTGCGTACTCTTTCTTGTTGTGTTTTTGCTTCTTCTTCTCACATTATCTGTGGATTTATATTGGGTTTCCTGGGTGTGATCGAATACGTCCGATTTAGACGGATCAAGCGTATGGCTGAATGCGAGTGGTATGGTGGTCGGGATTCTGTTCCAGCGATGCTTGCAAGAAGTTCAAACACTTAAGCGTTTTTCTTTCGTTTTTATTTATTTATTTATTTATTTCTCCTTCTGTCTGGCTAGTCTAGCGGGTGCGATCTGGGGGGACATCGAGTCCTAGATATCGAGCTTTGGTATTGTAAGAGAACACGCTCTTTCATACTTGGGAAGATTTAGGGCAGATTAAAGGGTATACTGCAATGGAGAAGCAATGCATGCCATGTCTGATCAACGACATGTATACGAGAATGTGAAATTCAGTGCACAGAGCAGTGGAACTCCAGGAAATCGATTGTGCATGCAATGGCAGTAACATTTTCTTGTTTGAATTGAAATCTTTATCAAAATGCACAGTGGTTTGGGTAGTTTTAGGTTTAGGGACAGGCAGCGGAGGAGAAAGCCACGTGCATGGTGTCTTTGCGTGGGAGTTTTAGTGATGGTATGTATCACGGTGCTGGTATTCACGTCGAAGAATCTCAACTATTCTGCAAGGAACATGAACCTCAACCCCTGTGAATTGTTCGGCGGAAACGTGTGCGCGGATTTTTTTAATCAAGCTGCTCCTGCTAGACCGCTGACGGACCAGGAGCTTGCCATGCGAGTGCTCTCACAAGATTTGCTCTCAGAACGACCCAGCGAAGATGTGAAACCGAAGATTGCGTTCATGTTCTTGACTGCAGGCAACTTACCATTTGAAAAAGTTTGGGAGGAATTCTTTGAGGTATGTTTTGCTAATTATGCTCTTCATTTTCATCATTATCATTTTTTAACTGCTCTGACTTAGACTCTTACATTTTGGATTGACTTTTCTTGGGGGAATTGTAACCATAGATAGTTCCTGTTAGTATTAGTAAATGTTGATTAGCCCGTGAAACTAGAGTAAGCCTGTCGTTACCCTTCAATTGCCTCCACACTTGTTTCGCGGTACTCATGCATACTGGAAATCTCGCTGGGTGCTTGGGCACATCTGGCCTTTTCTTTGTCATTCTGGTTGACAACGAACTGAAAGTCGTCCGAAAGTACGAGAAGATCATTTCAGTAAAAGTAGACTGATTTAATTGCGTACTTTGGCAGGGTCACGAGGGTTTATACTCAGTCTACGTGCATGCCTCTAAACGTGCTGAATTGAAGAGCGTTTGGAACTCCTCTGTATTCATCAACCAGGAAATTCGCAGCCAAGAGGTTTTGTTCTCATCTACTATTCCTAGCTTGACTATCATGGAGAACACATACATACCTTAGCATTTCTTAGTCATCTTTGAAAGGCTGATGTGGATGTCTGTTTTGCAGGTCTATTGGGGAAAGATAGAAATGATTGATGCCGAGAGGCGTCTTCTTGCCCATGCGCTTATGGATTTAGACAACCAGTACTTTGCCCTAATATCTGAATCGTACGTCTGTAGCCTGTAGTCTGTGTACTCTGAAATTACGGCACTTAATCTTGTATGTATATGCTTGCAAGTATAGAGTAGCTCGCATACCTATAAATTTTATATTGTACATATTATATACAGGTAGGTATAATATTGTATTTAACTTTTTCCCTGTTGCAGGTGTATACCACTGTATAACTTTAACTACACCTATGAGTATCTACTTGGTGCTCACATGAGTTTTGTGGACTGGTAAATATCCCAAATATCCATACGTTCTCATGTAGTTCTTTCACGTCTCCTTGTCCTGTATCTAGAACTCAGAAAATGCTTCCTATACATACTCCTTCTTCTACACCGGCCCACACGTTGGATCGAGGATAAGGAACCAAGTTAATTGGTTTTCGGTAATTTTATATTGCACCATGTTCATAAATGATTTTAATTCACAAGACAATAAGAACTTAGGCAGTGTGGACGACAGTTTCATCCAACACTTGTTGTCGTTTTCTTGGAGTCTGAAATGCAGGATTTTTTTCTCCTTTGGCATTCTTAGAAGTTTCCTTGAGGGCAGCTGGTGACTTTGGAAGATTATTTTTATTTTTATTTTTAGAAGTCAATGCAAAGTCTCTAATGCACGAAGCTCATGATTTGAACTATGTCATGCTTTCATGAGGCCTGTTCAGAGCTGATGTTCTTTTTTGGTTATGATGACAGCTTTGATGATCGTGGCCCTCATGGGCAAGGTCGTTACCATGACAAAATGGCCCCTGAAGTACCACGTGAATCTTGGAGAAAGGGGGCTCAGGTATGAGTTAAATTCTTGATGATGATGATCCTTGTCTGTCTATTGAAATGAGGAATTACTACAATTCATGTGGTTGAATCCCAAATGGTTGTAAGAAGGCCCTGTGGACTTTCGCTGAAGTACACATTTCGGATTGTTTTGTTGTTTAATGTGTGTTCTCTTGATAGATTAGCTACTCAAGGAATCCATCAGGCAGCATATCGGGGGGCTATATAGTCGTCAATTTTGTGTCCTTCACAATGATATAGCAAGTCGTTCAGTTTACTAACGTCTATTTACAGAGTTATACTAATCAGGATGTACAAACTTGGCTTCCCCTAACTCCATGATGCGTTGGTTGTTCACAGTGGTTCGCCGTCAATCGGAAACATGCGCTGCTGATTGTGTCTGATTATCTTTATTACAATAAGTTCAAAAATTATTGCAAGGTGCGCATGAGACACTCTTATTGCATCTCTTGGAATATGAGGTTTGTGTAACTTTTCTGACTGATAATTGTGTGATTTGACTATTGCGGGACATCACATGCTCCTTAAGCCCCATGATTTCCTTCCATCTGGATTCACAATCAGTTCCATTGCGTTTAGCTGTATAAAATCTGCCGATATTAATGGATCCTGGGATGGTTGCAGCCTGGACCAGAAAATAAGAACTGCTACCCCGATGAACACTACATTCAGACGTTCTTATACGTATGTACCCCACACTTCTGAGTTCATGTTAGTCGCAAATTCTAAGTTACGTTTTTCAATTTCGATAAAAATACCAGTTGAGAAGTGAACTAGTTCGTTGCACATCTGGATCGAAAGTGATTGACTTGTTGAAATGTACATGCTTCTCCTATCACTTGAAGAGTCAAATCAAAACAGTATCGTTTTCACTGTACATTGCAAATATAGAAACATTATCAATCTCAGGGGTGGACCATTTTAGGATATATTAGCACTGTGTGCATTCATTTTTACTACGATATTTGATCTGAAAACTGTTGACTTCTCTACTAGAGCGCACTCAATATACTTGTATTTGCTATTAGGTTCCTTGCTTGTATTATTTTGCTTCTCTCTTGCGCGTCAATTAGATTAGGTTTGGGATCCGTAGTGATATATTATTGACAGCATGTGTCCGATATTACTAGTTCAGATGATGGATGCGGCCCACCTTTCAAATTGGACTGTGACCCATGTTGATTGGTCAGAGGGTAAATGGCATCCTAAGTCTTATGAGAAGACTGACATCACGGAAGACACTCTTCGATCTATTCAGGTAGTACTAAAGAAGGTTTTTCTTCTTTCTTTTTCTTTTTTTTGGAAGTCTTTCTGAAAAACTAAAAAACTTAAAGCATTTTTGTATTCGAAACATAATGTCTTTCAACTGTTAAGAAATTGGAGTTGTTACCATACTCCTTTTTGGCTTTTCTACTTCTTATATTTGAATGATTTACGTCTTTTAAAGTTTAAAAGTCAAGTGCATTAAAGAAGCAGCCTTGACTTCTATTTTATTTCCCTTGGCCTATTTGGTCATATTTCCTACTTTAATAAGGTATCTGCTTCTAACAGGTTCACCTCCCCATTCGTTCACCCCTTTTATGGCTTCATTACTAAGAATTTAAGTTTTGTCTTGATGCAGTCTATCAAGAAGCACGAACACGTTACGAGCGATGGTCATGTAAGTAATCTTTCAACTCTACACCTCTTTGCCTTGAATAAAGGTATCAATTCCCTTATCTTATGTTTAAGAGTTGAGTTCTTGTTAGCTGCACTGATGCACTTTATCAATGTATTTCTTAAGTATGGCATTTCAAAATACATATCTGCGTTCGATAGCTATGCATAAACAAGTATCAAACATCATGTGACCAACAAATAAGGAGTACAGAAATCAAGGTCTTTGTCATCGTGCTGGAATTTTTGTAGGTGCTCAAGCAATATTGAATACTTAACAAGTGATAATTTCCTGCCCGCAGCCCTTGGTGACTACACCCTATTTCTGCTTGCTTTCTCAAGTTGTAAAATTTTGTTGGCACTCAAAATACGGACGCTTTACGTGATTTAATGCAGCCTATACGAACCGTGTTGCCATGCATGTGGAACGGTCGCCAACAACCTTGCTTCCTGTTTGCTCGAAAGTTCGTCCCAGAAACAGCTGAGCCCCTCTTAGGACTGCTGCCGAACAACATTTGGAAAAGACCACTACCCAGCTCACAATCTGAAAACAATGATGGGAAAAATGGGTGATTTCATTGACAGACTCGGAAGGTGAGAATCATGAGAACTTCATTGGTTAGTCTTCATTAAACACATGAAAAAAAATAAAACGCACTGTCAAAGGAGTACTCTTAATTATCATCGCTTATGATTCATCTCTAAATGACAAGTCGATTCTAGCAATTCGTGCAAGGGCCTGCAGCCGAACACTGACTAGATTTCGATGGAGCATTGAAATGTGAAATTTAAGGAACGGGTATTGATTGAATGCTAGCAGTTCACTGTCGTGATCTTTTTAGATGTGTTGGTTGCCTTGTTTATCATTCGTTCTCCCATAGTTTGGGTTTTGATTAACTTATCTTCTAATCCCTCTGCATAAATCATTCTTTGAGTCCCACTTATGGAATACAATGTGAGCCTTTCAGTAGCCTGTTGAGCTGTTGACATGTGAGAATGACTTCAATGCTGTATGTTGAATATCCGTTTTCTGGATATGGCAGTAACAGTGGGCTCATCTTTTCAGGTTTCCAGTGCATGATCTTCACCACTTGAAGCGTGGCTTGTTGCACATTGGTAATCACTGTAAACTTAGTGATTACAATTAAGTCGAGGCTTATTAAGATTGAATAAGAAGAAGAAAGAAGCCAACAGGTTGTGCACGACTGGGCATGTGCTACGTAACGGTGATGACTTAATGCAAATGTCACTGAATATTATCCCGCATGTCAATTAGAATTGTTTTCTATTCAAATGTGAATCAATGTGGTTCGTTTCCTGCTGAACTCCAAGTTGTTCACATAATTTTTTAAATCTTCATGACATTATCCGACATTCAATTTGAACATGATCCGTATATGTACTATATATGTGAGTGGGGACGGTGATATAATGTACAGACTACTGTAATTTTCCATGTCTAATTGAACACCTGCGTAATGTGTTTGGTCATTTACATTAAAAAATCAAAATTTTCTGAATACATGTGTTATAGTTGTTTGGCACAAATAAACTATTAAACTGATTATTCCACATTTCACATTTCGGATTTCACGTTTAAAACATGGCTTTGGATTGAAATCCAATGTCTACTGTTCCAAAAAAACTTTCTTGCCGAACCATGACTTTTAACTACATCACTACAAATCTATCTTCCAAAAACTGGCATATTATGCCAAGATCTACAAAATTTAAAATATTTTTAATTAAAAAGCAGTCATGATTCTTACATCTTAACTACAAATTAGTGGCCAATGTTTAAAGTATTAAAGAAGTATGGAAAGATATCTCCCTACTATATCAACTTTGTGATTTACAACTCTTGAATCAATGCTACAAAGATTTTGGACAAATTTTGAAATTGATTATAAGTAAAAAATAAAATGTGGGATTAAATCACTTCTTTATTAAACAAGATAGCCACTAATCCCAAAAGAACTAACTCATAGCCATTATTATTATGGAAGCAAATTATCTTTGTAGAAGACATTCCTTCCAAATTTGATGAGTTAAAAACAATGTGGTCTCTATTACATGACATTTGTTTATTGACAATATAGAGACAATGCAACTTTTTATCCAATGAAGCAACTTGGGACAGTAAAAATTTTGATAGAAAATTTGGTCAAACCTTGTAAATTATGGTAGAATGACCTAAAAACTTACTCTAAACAAATTAGACAAACTAGTAGACAATTGCAAAGCCATGCTCCATAGTTGGGATTGAACATGGATGGTAAAGAATAAGTCAGTTGCTAGATATAACAAATCCATAAGGTGGAACTTGGCTATCTCTTGTGGTGACATAATTGTACACTAGCTTAATAACTAACACACAATAATAGTGTAATCTTGTAATAGTGCTTTGTTCATTGCTCAGTTTTCAGGTCCTTAAACATCATGCACTTTCCTTTCTAATTAATACATCAAGTATATCCCAATTGTTTTAAGAATAAAAAAAAAAATAATGTAAGAAACCGATCAGTTGCTAGCTTTGTGGAAGAAAAAACAGCCACACGATCACTAATTGTGGACGAAGCATGACCTTTTCAACCTCCTTTGAGATTGGTCTGCACACAAGAGCCAAAACTCTCACTTTGCAAAGAAATTTATTTTTGTCCCTCTTACGAATCAGTGAAATATGGTAAGCACCGACCATGGCAACTAGAAAGTAAATGCTCTGAATTCACGCCGCATTGAAAATCGGCAACTACGAATCGCAATCTCGTCGGTGACTTAGATGAGTTCCGAGTGTTGGTCGTCGGAGACGCTGGATCAGTGAGCGTGGGCATCAACCTGTTTTTGTAAGTTGTAGTCTCTGGAAGCCCCTCTCTGTGTCCTTGTTGGGAGGATGCCACTTACTGTGAGTAGAAGTGTAAGCAGGGGGAAAAGGGTGTCTACACAGACGCTATTTTTAGAGGAAAACGCCGTTTTCTGTTGGGATTGGAGTTGGAGTTGTATTTGTCGGTACGTTGCGGAAGCAGACGTGACTCGGAGGGCCGCACCAAGGAGATTATCTGTAATGCACTCTAGGTTCCTCGTTCCTGCGCATGTTGGTGTAGTGAGAATTGTTCTTGGGTTTGGAAGTGTGACTTAGCTATCAGCTATGAGCTACAGAGCCTGACCTACCCAGATGCATGCTGGTTGTTTGGAGATACACGGCGTACCATTGCAGGCTAATGTTGTAAGTGCTCAGTGGGGGTTCTTCGTTCTCTTTCTCGCGGGCGATGTCGTGCTTGTGAATGCGTCTTTGTTGTGTAACCAAGAGTGGTCGAGACTCTCTGACTGGGTTCTTGAAAATTATCTGAATTCTGTTTTTTTTAATACACAGACACGAGCGTCCGTGTCACGAGACGTATCTTAGGCCGAGTTGTGGAGGCCTGTTTAGTAGAAATTGCAGAAGGAATGTTATTTGTTTACTATCAATGAGGAGATCCGAAGATGATTTTGAGACCTGACTCTTTTTGGCGAGTGTCGGTAGTTTTTCCAATTGATCGTACTTCTAATGGTTCGCAGAACTAGAGGCTCTATTATTTGCAAATTGAGTCGAGAGGTCGCAACTGTTCCACTTTTAACTTGGAAACACATGCTCAGTGTCTCACCTCAGTCGCCTCAGTGTCTCGTTTCATATAGCAGTAATAGCTTCCTGTTCGTCCGACTCTTGCTGTTCATGTAGAACCTGTTAATGAAGTTGCCACGCGCTCATTTTGGCTCTGCTCAGCGATAGAGTTTCTGCTCAATTGTTTCAGAAAATGATATAGAACAAGAATTCTAGCTAAAGATGTCGCGTCGTACTGAAATGGATGCATGGCTGGTATTGTAATCCTACATGTTGTATGCATTCTGCTATTGCAACGAGTGCTTTTTAACGTGAAAGACTGCGTCATCGATGAATGGTCACTCTATCAATAAATAGTCTCTTCATATTATTAAGTATAGAGTCATAATAACATGGTTCTCAGTTTGAATTGTTGTTTTATGTTTTTCCATATCAATCAATCGCATCTGCACTGGCGGTGCTCTATTTAGGAATTTGCATGTCTAGTCCCAATCTCTGCATGTTGTGCTATGTAATGTGCTGGGGAGCCTTTGTGTCGTACACTTATGTATTGTCAAGGTTGGTACATGTCGCTTTTTCCCGGTTATCTTTCGAGAACTGTGTGGTCGCGCTATTCAATACTTTCTCTCCTCGACACTTACTAATTGAACGGTTAATATTTATGTAAGAGCAGGTCAATCAACACATGTTCAATCGATAGCCAGAGCGCTACTCAGGCACCAGCAAGATTCCTGCCGAACTCTTGACGAAGATTTTATGAAAGATCAGGCGCGCTTCACATGTTCACGAGCTCAACGTTCATATGTTCAACTTATCTTTGAGTACTTAGTTGCTTGTTTTAGAGATGAGAAGATGGATAACGGTCAGGAGTTGGGCGTGAGAGCATTAAAAGTACAACCTATCTTCACTCACTTTGACCGTAATCAAGATGGATTCCTCAACAGGAATGAAATGGCAAGCTTGTTGATTGCTGTCAACCCCCAGCTCAAGTTTAGTAAAGATCAGATCGAAGCCATTCTTGACGAAGTGTCCAGAACGTACGGGGGGTTCTTCGAAGGTAGCAGGGGTTTGAGCTTTAAGGGATTCCTACGAACCTACGAAGACGGAGCTGGTGATGTGGACGCGGATTTTGAAACCTTACAGTGGATTCTCTCCAACTGTAAGCGGAGCGGAGGCGCGTGAGGTGAAGCAGCAGGGGGGTGGGGGGTTGGAAGCGTGAGTGGAGGGGCAGGTGCGTGGCGGCGAGCGAAGGCCACCGAGAATGAATGAATGTACAGTTGTTGCGAGGGGATTGCGAGGTCGAAATCAGAAGCGTTGCGTGTGTGTGAGTGTTTGTGTGCTGGGGGGCTGGGGGGCTGGGGTGCGGTGGCAGCGATGGATGAGGCATGGGACGACGCCCGGTTCTCCACTCCAAAGCTTCGATTGAATGTCCATTGAAGCAGACGTGTTGCGACAGGTTAGCGACGATGGGTGTAGATGTGATGTGATGTGATGGTGTGGTTCTTCCACGGCGGCGTCCTTGCGGTGGCGGAGAAGGGGATATCCCGAAGGAGCGGCAGCGGGAGAGCACAAGCAGAAAGGGTGCAGTGAGTGAGTGGGTCCAGCTGGGTGGCTGGCCGAGTGGACGCGACCGGGTTTCGAGGGGGGGGGGGAGAAAAGGGATGGAGCGAGGGATATAACCCACATGGAATGGAGGTGGGTGTGAAGGCGGGTATATAGGAAGGTGGAGGACTTACAACCCATGTCTCTTCGGAGACATCTGATAAAATTGGAACGATACAGAGAAGATTAGCATGGCCCCTGCGCAAGGATGACACGCACAAATCGAGAAATGGTCCAAATTTTTTTCCTCTCTCGACTGCTTTTGACTGCTGTTTTTTTTTTTTTCTTTCTTTCTCTCTTTTTTTTTTCTTTTTCTCTCTCCTCCTCTCTGGACTGCTTCAGTTCAGGGTTGCATAACCAACTGAAAGAAATTTGGTTGGTGGACAATCTAAGTGACAGAGATCTCTTACAAGTAACTCCTCAGTAGACAATAGAAGGACTTTGCATGTTGTTAATATTTTTGAACTAGAACGTATACATGAATGAATTGGTCTTTAGCAAGATGCACTTTTCATGTTGATAGAATGGAATTTTAAATACTCGTCAAATTTGAGAATGTAAAATTCCTTGCAAAGTGCACTAAGGAAGCTCTTGGATTTGCATGATCCCCCATGTTGACTGGTTTATGAGACCAAAGTTTAGAACATGTGAAATATAATGATGCTATCAATCTATTAACTTTTAGTTCAAATAGTCTAATAATAGTATTTTTTAATTCAATATATATTTTAAATTTGAATTCTACTAGTTCTACTAATAACTAAAAGTTTTTTTTCTACTTTTCTTTTGTGTGCAATTTAATCTTGCTTTTTGTTATTTTAGTCTCTACTTGAAAATAATAAAAATAATAGCTTAATTTGTATATTGTTTCAATTCTTAAAATAATATATTAAAAAATTCAATCAACAATTATCAATAGTTAATGATACTTTCAGAATTTTAATCTTAAGGACTTTTAGTATATATTCCTTTATTGTCAATAGATATTATTATTTGAAACACATTGTCATGTCTTTTGGACTTAAAAATGATTCAATTATCTTTGAACATCTAATAAATAATATATTTTGTAAACTTGTAGTTTTTTTTTTTAAAAAAAAATAAGGAATAGTCGTATTATTTTATAAGTATATGGAAGATAATAAAAAAATATTCTTGTATCTTTTTATTTCAATATTTGTAATAGATTTTAAACTTTCATAAATTATAAAGAATTATTGTGATAAAATATGAAGAAGTATATTGCTAGAATAGAAGTAGAAATTTGTTAAGAAATGAGAACTAAAACTACTTGGAAAATGAGCTTGAAGCTTGACTTCTTATACTATTAGTCCAATGTCTAAGCACAAATACTTTCTAGTGTGAATACACAAATAAGTAGTCTAGTCAACAATGTCCAATTTACAAGTAGATACTTGTCTTATTTGGCCATGTGATGGTTTGGTAGGCTATGGTGGCTAAATGGTATTACTACCAACAAATGGTGGCTAACTAGTATTACCACCAATAAATGGCAGCTACAACTTGTCAACAAACAAAGTAGTGTCAACCGCCCATTGTACATTATATCTAATAGGAATTACACATTCTATTAACACTTCTGCTTAATGACATATTAGACTAACTCAATTTGATGATATCCATCATCTCCTTGAATTTACAATGTTTTTTACAAGTTAGACCTTAAGTCAAAATATCCGCAACTATGTCTTGAGTTTTGCAAAAAACCAAGTTGATGTCGTAACTTTTTATTTTTTCATAAATAAAGTAATGTTGAATTTTAATATGCTTAGTATAAGCATGGAATGTAAGATTCTGTGAAAGAAAAATATAACTTTAGTTATTTCTAAAAATATTTAAAAGACTATTTTATAAATATCCAATGTCTTTATAAAAAATCCTTGAAGCCAAATTGCTTCCTTTGTAGCATGAATAGTTGCCATATACTTTGTTTTGGTGGTAGATAATGTAGCCATTGGTAGCTTCTTGTTATTCCAACTAATTGCATCACTAACCAACAAGAATGTATAACTAGTTGTTGAACATTATGTATCAATATCTCATGCATATTCTACATCATAGTAATCAGCCCCTTGTAAATTCGAAGAGCTTCTACCATATTGTAGCACATGATTTGATGTACCTTAAAAAAATTACAAAATGTATTTCACTGCTATCCAATGTTGTCAGCCAAGATTTTCCATGTATTGGCTAACAACTCCCATCGGATAGAGAATATCAGCATGAGTGCTTATCATTGCATAAACTTAACTGCCAACTACATTTTTCCTTCTACATCTATAATAGGAGCTTGATTAAGGACAAATATTGCAGTGTTGATCACTTCTACTTACTATGCATTTGAAAGTTGCTTATGCTATAACATGCACCTTGCATTGTCAAACAATGTTTGATTCTTACATTGTACAACTTTACTTTATTGAAGCATATAAGACATCAAAAATTGTCTATCAATGCCATGTTGCTCGCAAAACTATTTGAAGAACTTAGATGTGTACTCTCCTCCATTGTCACGACATAGTTTTTGAATCTCTAAGCTTCATTGTTTCTCAACTAGGGCCTTGAAAATCCTCAAGTTATGTAGGACTTCAGATTTTTGTTTCATAAAATACAAGAAAATCATTCTTGAAAAATCATCAATAAAAGTAACAAAGTATTTTGCTCCTACATGAGATATTATCCTTACAAGAACATTTACATGAAATAGTTTTGCGAGCAACATGGCATTGATAGACAATTTTTGATGTCTTATATGCTTCAATAAAGTAAAGTTGTACAATGTAAGAATCAAACATTGTTTGACAATGCAAGGTGCATGTTATAGCATAAGCAACTTTCAAATGCATAGTAAGTAGAAGTGATCAACACTGCAATATTTGTCCTTAATCAAGCTCCTATTATAGATGTAGAAGGAAAAATGTAGTTGGCAGTTAAGTTTATGCAATGATAAGCACTCATGCTGATATTCTCTATCCGATGGGAGTTGTTAGCCAATACATGGAAAATCTTGGCTGACAACATTGGATAGCAGTGAAATACATTTTGTAATTTTTTTAAGGTACATCAAATCATGTGCTACAATATGGTAGAAGCTCTTCGAATTTACAAGGGGCTGATTACTATGATGTAGAATATGCATGAGATATTGATACATAATGTTCAACAACTAGTTATACATTCTTGTTGGTTAGTGATGCAATTAGTTGGAATAACAAGAAGCTACCAATGGCTACATTATCTACCACCAAAACAAGTAGTATATGGCAACTATTCATGCTACAAAGGAAGCAATTTGGCTTCAAGGATTTTTTATAAAGACATTGGATATTTATAAAATAGTCTTTTAAATATTTTTAGAAATAACTAAAGTTATATTTTTCTTTCACAGAATCTTACATTCCATGCTTATACTAAGCATATTAAAATTCAACATTACTTTATTTATGAAAAAATAAAAAGTTACGACATCAACTTGGTTTTTTGCAAAACTCAAGACATAGTTGCGGATATTTTGACTTAAGGTCTAACTTGTAAGAAACATTGTAAATTCAAGGAGATGATGGATATCATCAAATTGAGTTAGTCTAATATGTCATTAAGCAGAAGTGTTAATAGAATGTGTAATTCCTATTAGATATAATGTACAATGGGCGGTTGACACTACTTTGTTTGTTGACAAGTTGTAGCTGCCATTTATTGGTGGTAATACTAGTTAGCCACCATTTGTTGGTAGTAATACCATTTAGCCACCATAGCCTACCAAACCATCACATGGCCAAATAAGACAAGTATCTACTTGTAAATTGGACATTGTTGACTAGACTACTTATTTGTGTATTCACACTAGAAAGTATTTGTGCTTAGACATTGGACTAATAGTATAAGAAGTCAAGCTTCAAGCTCATTTTCCAAGTAGTTTTAGTTCTCATTTCTTAACAAATTTCTACTTCTATTCTAGCAATATACTTCTTCATATTTTATCACAATAATTCTTTATAATTTATGAAAGTTTAAAATCTATTACAAATATTGAAATAAAAAGATACAAGAATATTTTTTTATTATCTTCCATATACTTATAAAATAATACGACTATTCCTTATTTTTTTTTAAAAAAAAAAACTACAAGTTTACAAAATATATTATTTATTAGATGTTCAAAGATAATTGAATCATTTTTAAGTCCAAAAGACATGACAATGTGTTTCAAATAATAATATCTATTGACAATAAAGGAATATATACTAAAAGTCCTTAAGATTAAAATTCTGAAAGTATCATTAACTATTGATAATTGTTGATTGAATTTTTTAATATATTATTTTAAGAATTGAAACAATATACAAATTAAGCTATTATTTTTATTATTTTCAAGTAGAGACTAAAATAACAAAAAGCAAGATTAAATTGCACACAAAAGAAAAGTAGAAAAAAAACTTTTAGTTATTAGTAGAACTAGTAGAATTCAAATTTAAAATATATATTGAATTAAAAAATACTATTATTAGACTATTTGAACTAAAAGTTAATAGATTGATAGCATCATTATATTTCACATGTTCTAAACTTTGGTCTCATAAACCAGTCAACATGGGGGATCATGCAAATCCAAGAGCTTCCTTAGTGCACTTTGCAAGGAATTTTACATTCTCAAATTTGACGAGTATTTAAAATTCCATTCTATCAACATGAAAAGTGCATCTTGCTAAAGACCAATTCATTCATGTATACGTTCTAGTTCAAAAATATTAACAACATGCAAAGTCCTTCTATTGTCTACTGAGGAGTTACTTGTAAGAGATCTCTGTCACTTAGATTGTCCACCAACCAAATTTCTTTCAGTTGGTTATGCAACCCTGAACTGAAGCAGTCCAGAGAGGAGGAGAGAGAAAAAGAAAAAAAAAAGAGAGAAAGAAAGAAAAAAAAAAAAACAGCAGTCAAAAGCAGTCGAGAGAGGAAAAAAATTTGGACCATTTCTCGATTTGTGCGTGTCATCCTTGCGCAGGGGCCATGCTAATCTTCTCTGTATCGTTCCAATTTTATCAGATGTCTCCGAAGAGACATGGGTTGTAAGTCCTCCACCTTCCTATATACCCGCCTTCACACCCACCTCCATTCCATGTGGGTTATATCCCTCGCTCCATCCCTTTTCTCCCCCCCCCCCTCGAAACCCGGTCGCGTCCACTCGGCCAGCCACCCAGCTGGACCCACTCACTCACTGCACCCTTTCTGCTTGTGCTCTCCCGCTGCCGCTCCTTCGGGATATCCCCTTCTCCGCCACCGCAAGGACGCCGCCGTGGAAGAACCACACCATCACATCACATCACATCTACACCCATCGTCGCTAACCTGTCGCAACACGTCTGCTTCAATGGACATTCAATCGAAGCTTTGGAGTGGAGAACCGGGCGTCGTCCCATGCCTCATCCATCGCTGCCACCGCACCCCAGCCCCCCAGCCCCCCAGCACACAAACACTCACACACACGCAACGCTTCTGATTTCGACCTCGCAATCCCCTCGCAACAACTGTACATTCATTCATTCTCGGTGGCCTTCGCTCGCCGCCACGCACCTGCCCCTCCACTCACGCTTCCAACCCCCCACCCCCCTGCTGCTTCACCTCACGCGCCTCCGCTCCGCTTACAAGATACTTCATGACAGACTGCTATTGTAGCAAATGCGTGACATATAACAACCCACAACCCCACACTGGTTAAAATTTCGTTGATCCAGGCGTCCAGAACATGCCCACTCCTTCACAACCGAGGAGTATCCAATATGTCACAGGCTGCGCATTTGACGTCGCCGACGATGCTCCGAAACAGATTTCGCGGGCGTGGGTGGACATGGAATCTCTTATCAGCAATTATGGTCACACCAGTTTTTTGTAAAGCGAATGTACGCATAAATGTTAGTAACTTTAACATTGTGGGTTTGAATATAGAAAGCATTTTTTGACAAATTGGTGTTTAGAAGAGCCATAGATAAAGTTGATTGGTTGTGTAACTCGTACTTGCCAAAGTATTCCAAAAAATTAATCACACTATTTGTGCTAAGATCCTTAACACAATAAAATTTAAGTTTTAGTCCTTTAAAATTTGAATTTCTAGAGGGAATAAGAATTATTATTCTTTCAACGAAAATAATCCGTTGATTCATTCATCCACACCGGACCTAATTGAGTCGAGGACTCTCGCCATTGTGGATGTTGACGTCACTGACGGTTTTCGGTGACCGCGTCTTCGAAGACCATGTCCAATTCCCACTGCGTGCAAGCTATGGGGGACCGCTGCTCTTTGCTTCAATCACCGCATTACAAGGTACGTTCCTGATATTGTCTGGATCCATCCGCTCGTTGTCTTTTCGGAAGGCCTCTTAGTCTTTATAACGGAAAATTCGTTTCGATTTTTAGACTCTAATCCTGTATTTTTTTTCCTGGTCCGAATTGCTCATAGTTTTCTTAACTTGCGCATCCCGGAGTCTGGACTTAAAGCTCTTTCGCTGGATTGGTGTGAGCTGTTTTTGTTTACAGGTTCGGGAATTTCTTCAGTGAATTTCCTGGTCTTTATCTAATAATTCAATCAGCATTTGAATGGCTGAATTCATCTGCTCTTTTGGTTGTAAATCGTGTGCCGTCAATTTCAGTGACCTAGTTGTTAACCATGGAAACCTGTACGCGTAGAGCTTGCTCTCAATGTTCAATGGTGATGTATGTGCATTTTTTTGTTCACATCATCGAATGCTGTTTTACCGCAATTAATTACTTTTGTTATTAACGAGAGTGTTACTAGATTCAATGGTTCGATGTTTGTTTTCTACTATCCATATTTATTTGATTCAGTGCAGGAGTTCTGGGATGGTTCAAGCAGAGTAGTGTATTATAAAGCAGAATATGCGAAGATGTCTGTGGTGATTAAACTGAATCGAGTGGATCGCGTTTACAGACCACCTGTATGTACTAATTCTTTTTCTCTAAGAAAATTTTCCTAAAGTTTCTTGTTAGGAATGTGCAGGAGCGATCGATCTTGCGATTCTTGAACCTTAATGACGAAGTGACACGAAGTTTATAAACTTTCCGTTTGATACGCTGACTTTTCTCTCGAGTTTGCGAATTGCCTTGCAGGATGTAATCGGTGGAACGATAATCGTCGATACTCCCTCAAGTGTTTCACACCAGGGTGTCCGTTTAACTGCTGTAGGACACATCATGTTGCAGGTAGTTCACGCACTCTCACTATCGTAATTGGTCTTGTGAACATCTAGGTTTGATAATTTTACCACGGAAGGATGTCAAGTAGGATAGCTTTGTGGAGAAAGTGACTTGTTAATCTATGAAGGTCAGAAGCTATTTACTTCTGATGGTATGTGGATTATCTCGTATGTGTAGCTGAGTCCCAGACAGGTGGGAGTTTTTGAGGCCCTTTATAAATCTGTTAAACCTATTGAGCTCATGTGAGTATCAAAACCACTTTACATTCCTAACAAATATAGTCTTGAAGCGCAATATATAGTCTCTGGCAAGGAATAAGTCCAGAGGCTTTAAGAAGAGATGCTAGTACTATGTTGGAAAGCATGCCAATTAGTCTTCTGCCGTCTTGCAGTAAGGCAGCAACTTCAGCATCTTCATATGCTTCATGTTATTCTGCCATTATTGTTACAGAAAACATTGTGCATGTTTCCTTCCTCCTTTTTTTCCCCTAATGGTTTGATTTACTACCTGAATATCATCCAACCTAATTTCATTGTCATTCGCAGGCATAAGGTTGTGGATATTCAAGCTCCTGGAAAACTTCCACGTGGAGAGACAGAGGTGAGTTTCAGCTAATTGTCGGTTTTTTCATGTTCTGAATCTATTTTTTTAATGTGAGTCAATTTTAATCTTTGTGTATGATTCAGATTCCTTTTGCCATTTCCTTGGAAACACCCAAAGGAGGCAAGCTGTTCGAATCCTTTCATGGAGCCTACATTAATATCCAGGTTCAGTTTCTGTACCTTTCACACGGATTTCGATCCTCTGCAGTGTTTATGTATGTTTTATCTAGTTGGCAAATCAGGTGCCAACGACAGTTACATGTTTGTTGGGGCTCTCGCTTTTTTGGTTTGATGTGATGTGAAACTTGCTGCCAATAGATGCGAGCAACCGCAATTTTATCTATACGGCCTTCACCATGACGCGGTTGTTTTGACTTAAGAGTGTACAAAGGTCAGCCATATTGATTTTTACAAGTATACTCAAAGAATCTTGTGGACCAGCCTAAGAATTGTCCTATAGGCTTCAGGATTTCTTGAGCGTACCTTGATCTTCTTCCTACTTCGCTATATCCAAGTGCTATTAACTGAGTTTTTTACTGAAAATCAACATGGCGTTTAGTTTTGACTCATGAACTGTACTCAATTAGGTCGTTAACACATTGAATTTTGGGTGGGAAACAGTATCTGCTTACAG
The DNA here is from genome assembly GCF_059467195.1 of Physcomitrium patens. NCBI lineage: Eukaryota > Viridiplantae > Streptophyta > Bryopsida > Funariales > Funariaceae > Physcomitrium > Physcomitrium patens. The sequence continues at coordinate 5,135,586 of NC_143410.1, forward strand.
CTGAACTTATCAGAGGATATCTTCAAAAACAGATGTCATCAATGATAGAATTTATGGTGGAAGAACGAAACGGTATATGCTTTTCATCAGCCTGGTATAATTTCGGTTTGCTGCTTGGTAAATTTACCGAACAGTCTTAGTTCATGACTTTTTTTGAGTCTGAACTATTTCTCTACACTGCTATTTTCGTCGTTTGGTTACTTTATATGCGACAATAGGCTGTGTTGGTAAATGCATTAAGATTGGCTTGAGTTAACTATATGTTGCGAAGTATTGCAGCTCCGCGAGGTGTTATTGTTGCTTAGAAAGTGGTAAGATTATTGCAGAACAAATACCCAGAGGACTCATTGAATCAACAACAGTAAATTTCTACATCACCCACGACACACAGAAACACATGATTTCTCCAGTCCTTCGGTCAGGTAAATCTTGTCATTGTATCTGGTGCTTTGCCTGATCAGAGATTCTTCTTCTGTCGCGTTTGTTATACACGGAGTCTACGTTTACATATAAAACCTCCATAGTATAGTTTATTATATCTAAACCTTATCACGTTTCTGTAGTATTGTAAAGAAATTAAGTATGCAGCTATCTTTCTTGTCTGGGTGTTTGAAGATGGCGTCTTCGTTTTCTTTTCTTCTTCTTTTTCTTTTTTTCTAATGCTTAAAGATATACCCCCATTATTTGTGCGTGATGTCCCTCATTGTACAAGCTACTGTTAGCTGACCTGATTGTTGAATATTGTGGCTTTAGGAGGCTTTAAAATCACTGGACGTGTTGTTACTCAGTGCTCTTTGTCCGAGTATGTTACGGGTGAGTTGACAGTCGAGCATTCATGTGTTCCCATAAGCTCAATCGACCTTCAGCTCCTACGGGTGGAATCAGTTGCTGCCAGTGACAGAACTGCCACTGAGACCTCGGAGATTCAGAGCACTCAGGCACGTCTCATTTCGTGATTTATTGCAGAATGGAAACATTACCAGACAAATAAAATAGACAGCAGAGGTTCTAACTTCCATCTTTGGTTGTTAAAACTAGGTGGCAGATGGTGATGTTTGTCGAGGGCTTGCAGTGCCTATCTACATGGTCCTTCCTCGCCTTTTAACATGCCCCACATTGGCTACCGGGTTAGTGATTTTGTTTGCGGTTTTAATGACCTCAGGGATAGAGTTGGTTTGATAACTCATTTGTACTGGACCACGATCGTGCTTAAATGATGAGCGCGTCATTTTAAAAAAAATCAAGTGCAGGGTAGACTTTAAGCTTCTTGTATGTAGCCCTGCTAATGTATATATAAACTTGCTCTGCCCCAAGTATTGTTTAATTGTCACTTCTCACCCATACAAAGACGTTACATTTAATTGCAAGAGCAGACATTTACGGAAAAATAAAGTCAAATATTAAAATCTATACATTGTCAAGTAATACTCCACTTCTTCTTGCAGGGCGTTCTCTTTGGAGTTTGAACTGTCAATCGTTGTCACATTCGAAGTAGGATTGTCAAGGCACGCCCTCTTGTATGATCCAAACGCAACTAAGATGGTGGTACTTAAATCTCACCGTGACCTTTAGCGGATATGAACTTTCAGACATGTTGAAAGGCTTCTTTGATTGCATGGATGTATCCAGTACTTTGACTGCATTGGATGTACTCCTTGCACCATTTTTGTTCGTAGTACGAAGATGATTGATGTAGAATTTGTTGAAATTACTGTTTGTCTCTAAAATGTCAAGGCTAATGCAACTCTTTGTACTGGTCCTGATCCCACTGTTGCTTTGTTTTTATTTCAGTCAGCGAATGAGACTCTGCCATTGAGGCTTATGCGAATTTGATTCACAGTCTTCGCTGATCCAAAAGTTTGCAAGATACTATGTGTGTGCAAAAGACACGCACTGTATATCAAACTTTTGTTCGTCTACCATCTGGTGCTGGGTACTGGAGGTTATCTGCCCATACACCTGAACTGGACTTTTCAGGTTGATACAGGAAGTAGCTGATATTTTGGTGACGAGACATGAAGTGGGTTTCTATCACTCGCCGATATTCGCACTAAATGTGAGTATGAATTAGCAGATATGATGAACTTCATCATGCTGATAAGTCTGAAATTTTAGTCGAATGCAATTCAGCTCTTTATCGGCTTTGGAAGCTAGTTCAGTTTTCTTCGCTGCTCTAATCCAAACCTTTAACCTTGAGAGGTGCAAAGAACGATCAAATCCCAGCGAGTTACTAGAAGGATCCAAGATCAGAGAGCAAATGCACACGTTGCTGGAACAGAAGCTGACCATATTTCCCTTCCAGGACTTATATTGGTTAGGTGCTAAGTTTCAAAAAACTGGAATACGACTCCATTGTTGCAGGTTCAAGCGCAACACTCAGATTGATTTAAGCCCTCAAGTTTTTGCAGTGTATTAATTTAGTACTCTTCCAAAAGTTTTCCTGTGGACTTCCCCTGTCGCTTTTTATCGGTATTCACCCTTTCTTGAGTTCGTTTGGTTATTTGTGAGATGGTTAATATTGGACTTTTCAGACATGTAGTATATTGATCTCAAGTCATTGTCACCTGAAAGTGAAGTTTGTGCATTTTTTGTTGCTAATGGAGCCCTTCGAAAGTATTGTACCTTGAGGAACAATACAGTACTTATGACACAAGAATGCCATTTGTGATGTGGTCCTGGAGTGTCTATTCTCTGGCACGTTAATATCTCTTTTTCAACATACGCTGGCTTGACAATTGAATTTGGTCCTCAAACTTATAACGAAGAGATGTTTTCCTGGGAGTTTTGCTTCTTCTGTGTTACTTCAAAACCAGACATGATGCTGACATCAACATTTTGAAGAGCAAGCATGGTTGTTACTGGGTGTTAAACGTTTCGTATTTCCAAATTTTTGGAGACTAGAGATTTGTCTGTTTTTCAGGAAGTGGGCCTATGGCATATCAAAGCACATGAAATGCATGTGTTATTGCATCTGCAAGTTATTGTTACATTTGAAGTTAAGTGTTCAACATGTGAGCCTTGTGAGATCATGACACATTTAGTTCATGAGCAACATTATTTCCTCCACATTATTGTAGATAATACTCTTTACTTTACAAACTAATCCATGCTCACAGTTCCAATTCAGACACATAATTACTCATCAAGGATTCTAATTACTAGTTGACTTGGTATTAAAATTGCATAATAGAAACCCAAAACTAGAACTATCTGAATGGACCTTATAGTGTGCTGGTCTTTGGGGTTTCCTTTTTAGAATTTGCAATCCTTCCTCTTCATTTCCTTTTTAACATGTTAGGCCATAGTCAAAGCTAGTTGCAGATTGTCATGTTTGATGTCCTAGAATCATCATCCCCATCGATGGCAGGCTGTAGCCACCCCCCTATGAGTACTGTCTAACCAACCTGAAGGAGGGGAAGTGGGGGGGGGGGGCTACAAGTTACCCCACTGACTGTCATCAATGGCTGTAGACAAATCTCATGTATAGGGCTTTGTGAGGCAAGTGTTCCTTAGATCAGCAGCTGGTTTGACAGTGAGTGCCTAGTCTTTGTACAGCATCTGTGCCATGTGAACTTGAGAAGGAGAAGGAAAAAATGGTCTTTTGTTTATTTCTTAGTTAACATGTGTGTGTGTGTATGCATATGAATATATATATATATATATATATATATGTGTGTGTGTGTGTGTGTGTGTGTGTGCACTACACTAAGGCAACAGCCAAGGAAAATTAACCAGCTATTCTTTGACTTCAGACATGGATCAAATTTTGGTTCTTACCATTTAAATTTTATTATGGTATGGGGTAAAGCATTTATTACTTATGGAAACTTTTGTAAATCATAATTGCTGTACACCCATCACCAACACTCCCCCCTGAAATCATAATCAAACTTTTAATTAAATTTTGCACACTATATTGGTTGGTATTTTTTCATGAAAAATCTCATTGTCTCTCCTAGAACTGAATCCATTGCTTTGTTTTGAACACATACCAGTTTTCCCCACTCTTGCACTCCTTTGTTTTTGTTTTTTCTTTTCTTTTCTTTTGTCTTTTACCCTTCTTCTTCATCTTTTTACAAAAAAATTACTATTTTTTTAGTATTCTCTTCTCATGAATAAAGGTGTTTCAATCATGAAGGCATAATATTAAGAAGTTATTCATCAAAATAAATAGAGTAAGTGGAAGAGGTTTCTAACTAGTACAAGGTACCAGATGAACAAAAAATTCTGATGGCTCTTCACACCAAAACATTTTATTAAACATTTAATTTACAATTCTTTTTCAATATTTATAAATAATTTTGTATGTGTATTTTTTTAATATTTTTATTTTAAATCCCAAATCCTTAATCTATCCTACCAATATTTTAGAAACTTCCAACAATTTGTTGCTTCTCACTAAAAATAAACTGGTCACAAAATCTGAAACAACAATTAGACATTTATGTATACAAACATGCATGGATGAAGTAAAAATAATAAAGTGCAAGTTGAGAACCTATTCTGCAAATTTTTTTGAAAATGGAGTCATAATCTCCTCTTTAAATGAACTCAACATCAATCTATTTATAAAAAGTTAGAAAGAATGCATGTTTAGTGAAAGTAAGATAAGACATGAATTAAGAAAGAAACTCAACCTAAGAGTACTCAATCCGCTAAGAGCATGGCCATTGGTGTTACTAATAACCAATCAAACTGCATGAATCTTAGAATAAGTTCTATCATGACTCTAACATTGGCACAACAAAATGAGGCATTTCTTTAGCAGCTTGCCATGAAAAATGGCTCCTTCTTGCAAGGGATGGGACTTCAAGTAGGGCACCGGCAGAGCAAAGGTGAGGCATGCAGGTGGCACTAAGCTTGGTTTCTACCTGCTGTAAAGTGTGATAGTTGGTAGAAGCCACTTTTTTCTACAAAAGGGGTTTTTTCGAGGAAAATAAATAAATAAATAAAAATAACCAAAGAACCAATATAAAGAGAGAAAAGGGAGACAATAAGTGGCATTAGATTTGGCTATTCTTGGCCATCTTGTATCATAGATATATTTATTTAGATAATATCAATAGATAAAATTAAATAAAAATAAATTAACTTGATAATATCTTAAAGAGAAATTTTTTAGAAGCTTCATAGATGTGTTTTCACTTTAAATATGTCTATAGGTGATTAATAGGTTAGAAACTTGGTCAATAATTTAATTATATGTCGTAAATATTTATAGCTTTTAGAACAAGCTAACTACATGGCATACATATAAGAAACTTGTCTTGTAAATTAGACATATGTCTTGCAAAGTGAACACATATTAGAGGTCATGTAGAACATTGCAACATAGATCTTATGTAAATAGTATATATAGAGACAAAAATAAAGCCTTCTTTATTCTTGCCAATTCCTTTCTTGCTTTTAGTCTAGTTTTAAGAGTCTCTAGCTTCTTACTCTTTGGCAATAGCCAATCCAATTTTTTATTAAATATATTTACTTTCTTATTTCTAATTTTTCATCTCTTTGATTCATTCTTCACTCATTTACATGTCTTCTTTGAATTCTTTTCATTGAAAAATTGACAAGAGTGTTAATTCATTGTTCTTGTCTTTTCTTTTAGAAGTGAATAGATTACCGTATTTCTATTGTTATATTTTAAACATTGTAGACTACTTACCTACAAACTAAAAATTTTTGTTTTCTAAACATTGATTTTATCCTTAAAGAGATCAAATCATCTTTCTTTGTGAAACTTTTTATTTGACATTAAAGATTACAAATTATCTTCTTTTATTTGATTTGTGGATTTATTAAGTTATTTGAAATAGAAAAAAGAATCATGGATGCTACACTTGATAAAAATGAGAATAGATCTGTAATTATCACATATCTTTACAAGCTTGTCAAGACTTTTAGAGAAGAAATTTCACACATTATCAATGCCAACCATAGAAGCACTATTCTTATGCCTATGGAAGAAGTCTAGAATTTACACCAAAAAATTATGTAGTTGAAAGAAGAAAATAGATCAACTTCACAATCAAATCCAAGAAGTCTTGCTTCCATAAATACAAGGAAAGAAAAAATTAGTACGCTTGAAAATTTTGGTGGAACAAGATCAAAATTTCAAGGATTTTTACAATAAATCAAACTCTATTTAAGGTTGCATCATTTCTAATACCTTGATAGATATATTCAAGTTGGATTTATAGACCCCTTTTATTTGAAATTACTTTTTCTTAGTTTGAACCTTTGATGGAAAAAAATTTATAATCCTTTAATAATTTTAATTTATTCTTAGAAGTATTTATGACCATATTTATAGAAAGTACTCAAGAAAGAGTAGCAGAGATTAAATTCTTATCTTTACAACAAGGATCATAGTCAACTACCACATATACTACTAAATTTCAAAGCCTTGCTTATGACATGGGTTAGAATGACAAAGCCCTTACCAATCAATTTTTAATATGGATTAAAAGAAAATATCAAAGATTTGTCATTGACAATGTCAAAAGTAAATTCTTTCCAATAATTTATTGCTCAAGCTATTACATGTAATAATCGATTATTTGAAAGGCATCAAGAACAAAAATTTGGTTGAAAAAAAACAAGTCAAGTAATGATAGTAGCTCCAAAATTTTCAAAAACTTATTCAACAAGGCTAAAATCAATATAAAGTAATAAAATATATTTTAAACCTCTCACTAATTAGAAAAAGATTTCAAGTTGTGAAGAAACTTTATGCTTATATTATGGAAAAATTAAGCATACTAATTATTTTCCAAAGAAGCAATGCAATCGCAAAATGAAGAGCACTATTGTCAAATAAGATAATGTGTTAGAAAACAAGCGTCTCTAACTACATTAAAAATTATGCCATTAGAATCATATGTAATATCAAGTAAAGGTCTTATTTTTTAGTCAAATCTTTCACCTTATTTTACAATAGATATGTATTTAAGATGTAAAAATTACAAAATATTTGCATTATTAGATTCAAAAGCCTCAGCTTGTTTTATAGACAAAGACTTTGTGAAAAAATAAGAAATATCTTTAATCAAAAAAACTAAATCCGTATATGTAAAAGTCATAGATGATCATTTGTTATCTTCTAGAGATATTATCTATGAGACTATTTCTTTAAATCTAGCAATTAAAGATAATAATATAATAGTAATATTTAATATAATAAGATTTCATTCCAATCTAATTATTTTAGGATTATTGTGATTAAAAAATTATAATCCTTACATAGATTATATTTATTTTAATCTTGAATATTTTTATAGTTTAATTTAAAACTTTATTAGTTAAATAGAAATATATAAGTCTAATACATTGAAATTATTATTAGTAGATGTGATTACTTTCATGCATGTGACAAAAAAAGAGTCATCTTTTGTTATATATGCCACATACATTTTTGATAGTAGAAAGACATGAAGTGGTATTCCTAGCCAATATCAAGATTTTTATGACATTTTTTAAAAGAAGAATATAGATATTCTTGCAAAGCATTGATCCTATTATTTTTCAATTGATCTTTAAGAAAGAATTCAAATGCCATTCAAACCAATCTATAGCTTATTATATAATACATAGGTTGTAATAAAAAGAATACATTGACAAGAACATAGCTAAGAACTTCATATGATGTTCAAAACTTCTAGTATGAGCTCTTATCTTATTTGTGAAGAAAAAAGATGGATCTTTACATATGTGTATAGGCTATCAAGGATTTAATAAGATCACCATTAATAATAAGTAACTTTTATTTCTAATTTTAGAAATTTTTAACTAATTCAATTAAATAAAGATCTATATAAAAATAGATTTACAAAAAACATACTACGTGGTCTCTATCTAAGAAGGAGATATATAAAAGACTGCCTTTTGAATAGATATGGACATTTCAAATATAATGTCATGTCTTTAAGACTCATATATATAATAACTCTTTTTTAATATCTTATAAATGATACTTTTAGAGAATTTCTTGATGGTTTTGTCATATATTATTTAAACAACATTCTAATTTATTCTAAGAACACATAAGAATATGAACTTCATGTTTTTTGTGTATTAAATTTTTTTAGAGAATGCATGATTATATGCCAAGATAGAAAAGTGTGTATTTGACACTATTTAAGTTGACTTTTTTAAGTACATCATTTCCAACAAAGGCATCATGTTGGATCCCAAGAAGATCCAAACTATCATAAGTTAAAAGATTTCAAAAATAATAAGAAATATAAAATATTTTTTGAGCTTTGTTAATTACTACTAAATCTTTATCAAGAATTTTTTTCAAGTTGCAGCTCCACTTATATATATCTTGTAAAAAAAAATATGTATAGGATAAAGAAGCCAAAACAATATTTGATGCTTTAAAAAAAGAATTTATTTTTGCACCAATCTTATATCATATCAACTTCTCCAAAGTATTTTTTTATAGAAACAAATGTATTAGATTTTACCTTAGTTGTGATATTATCACAAATAGGAGTAGAAAGCAAACTCCACCCACTAGCTTTAATTTCTAGGAAGTTTTAAATAATAAATATTAACTACAAAATCTACAATAAAGAATTTTTTTTTAATTATAGATTCTTTTTAAGAATTGCATCATTATCTAAAAGGCACTTTTAGTCTAATCTCTATATATATGAATAACAAAAATCTTAAATACTTCATATTAATATCTATATTGAATTTTTATTAGGCTCATTGGAACATGTCATTATCAAGATTTGATTTTAAGATCACATATCAATCTAGAAAGTAATAAGATTTATCAAACATACTTTCAATACTTTCTTATCTTGCACCAAAAGAATGATATATAACTTTAAATCAACAAAGAATGGTCATCTTAAAGTCCAAGCAATATCATCTTTAAGCAATAAAATCAATATTGATTATTAATTTAATCTTTGTGAAGCAAATTCAATCAAATATGTTCTTTAAGCTTCTTGTTCATAATATTAGGCAAACTTCTTATAAGTCTCATAATACTTCCAAGTTTGAATTCAAGAATAATCTACTTTATTTCAAAGGTTGTCTATATGTTCTAAAAGAAGTAGTATGTTTAGATGTTCTTCAAGCTTGTCATAACTTTCCAGTAGCAAGATATTTTGAATATAATAAGACTTTTAGCTAATATCTAGAGATTTTTGGTGGCCTCAAATGTGGAAGGTTCTAAAATACTTTGTACAAAAATGCAACATCATTCAAGATAAAAAAAACTCCTCATCATTGATTTTTTGGACTTCTCCAACTATTGCTTATATTAAAACAATCATGATCTTCTATTTCTATAGATGCTATTATGGTGTTGTATTACGTCTGTTCTTACTTGAGAATGCATTAGGCATCTAGATGTGGAAGATAAGTATAAATACAACAACAATCCTACCAAGTCCAATAGAGTCTTAAATAAACTTTAAGTAATTTTTAGTAATCCTAATAAAATTTATGCCAATCTAAAATAAATTTAAAAGAAGTTAAAAAAAAATACAATGAAGTCATAAATTAATTTTTTTTAATAAAAAATAATCTTAAAAATATATAAAAATAAGCCTTTAAATAAATAAATAAAATATTATAGAAATATTAGAAAAAAAATTAAATATATATAAATATATCTTTTAAATATTAAAAATAGAAATTCTAAAAAAATCTAAATAAATTCTAATAAAATATTAATTTAATTTTAATTAAAATCCAAATGATCTTTCACAAAATCTTAGGCTAAATGCCAATGAAATCCCGATCAAATCTTAATCAAATCCTAAACAAACCATAACCAAATTCTAATCAAATCCTAATCAAATCCAAACAAAATTCTAAGTTCTAATCAATCAATAATGAAATCCTAAATATTAAATGAAATTTTAATAAATCTTATAGAAAATTAAAAATTTAATAATTAATGATTGAATTATTGATTTTGACTCAAAATTTGTATACCTTGCAGCAACTAAATTTGCAACAAGCACAAAAAATTTGAAGATCGCACATATCTAATAGACGATAATTCCAAAACTCCTCTTGGGAATTAGTTGGCCTTCTTTTCTAACCTTCATTTTGATATTTTCAAGCCACAATCTCTTAATTTTATTATTTAATATGTTTTAAAATTTACATAATTTTTAAAAATCAAGCTAACGATCTTTGAATAAAATAGTTGTATTTCAATTCAACTAGCAGATTGATAGATATCTTAGAAATCCTCACGAGTCCTCTAAATCCTAATTTTTGAGACCATAATCCACAAAAATCCTCATATGCTTCAATTTAACTACTCGATTGATCTCAAAATTTTTATATATATTTTTAAAAAGTACAACAATAAATTATATAATTTTTACTTATAAATATGCTATAAAACTTAAAAAATATTGAAATTTGTAAACTTACTTTTGTTTCTCAAAATCTAAATAGACTAAATACATTATTAACTTTGAAAATCCTTCAAAATTTTAATATTGATTTTTTATGACATGAAACTAATATTCAAAAATCTCTCCTCCTATTTGCTCTTAGAATCCATTCTTTGCTTTATAAAAGAATCCTAGAATCATTGTTGGTGCATGGTTTTGTGTTTTAAGATTTGATTTTGATCCAAGTTGACAACTAATTTTTCTTAAATATCAATTTTTAATAATTTGAGGTAATTTTTGCTATAATCTATTGTTAATTCTTTCTTAAATATTCCTATATTAATTTCTTATCTCATATACTTTGATTTGGCTCATTTATGCCTCTACAAAGTAAATAGAAATCCTTTCTATAAAAGGTAATATTAAGACTAAATTTTTTACTACCTTTCTATTATTTATCCTTATATTTCTACTACATCATTTTATTAAACTCTTCTATAATAAAATCCATATTTTTATTTTTTATTATATATTCATATTACCATACAACAATAAATCTTCTAAATTCAAGTTCAAATATCTCTATATTTGTGATTATGAATTGTTTCACCAAAATGATATATTTTGTATTATATACAAAAACTATTTGAGGTGAAGAAATAGCTAAGCTTTTCTTTGATAAAATTTATTGCTATGATAGATTATCAAATGATATTATATTAAATAAAAGGAAAAAAAATTATATTAATTTTTTTTTAATTATATTAATTTTTTTAAAAATCTTTTTTTAAATATTAAAGATGAATATATAATTGTCTATAGTTTTTTATCTTCAAACTATAAGACAAACTATACAAGTAAATTAAGTTTTGAAGTAATAATTGAAATATACCATCAACTATCATTAATAAAATTAGACAACTCTTTTGCCATTAATAGAATTTATGTATAATAATTTGATATATACTTTTATTTAATAAATACTTTTTTGTTAATTATAGTTATTATCCATGATTGGATACTTTTGACTTTTTAAACATCAAGGCACATTTAATAATAAAGGTACAATTAAAGAAAGTTCAAGAACAAAAAAAAGATCAACATGAATGCCTATTATAAGGAAAAATTATAATTCAATGTAGATGATAAAGTATGATTATTTCATTGCAATATCAAGATTATTTGTCTTTGTAATAAGTTGGATTATTAAAGGCTTAGATATTTTCTTATTTGTGAACAAAACAATCTAGTTACTTATTAATTATATCTATCAAAATTAACGAAAATCCATCTTATATTTCACATGGCTCTTGTTAAGCTGTATAAGATAATAAATATTTTAAAAAGAAGAAAAATATCAATGCCTTATATAGAAGTGGATAATTATAAAGAGTTTGAGATGGAAGAAACCTTAGATTGAATTCGGCATCAAAATATATTATAACTAATATTTTGTTTGAAGGAAGTTATAAAGGCCTCAACAATGTTTAAATAAGTAGGTGATTTTTTTGTCTTGGAATGAGATGTTATTGATAGCTCAAAAAACCTATCAACTATCTTTGAAAGAAACAACAATCAAAATATACATTAAATATAATTTTTCACATCTTGAACTTTGTCGATATGTAATCACTACTCTCCATAGAACTCATCCCTAAAAAGAGGGGCAATAACACTAATATATTCATTCTAATAGTTATTTAGGTAATATCAATAATTATAAATAAGTAAAAATAAATTGATTTAATAATAGCTTATAGAAATGCTTTCTAAAAACTTCATAAATGCATTTTCAGCTTTATCCATATTTATAAGTAATTGATATGTAAATCAATTGGCCAACAAGTTAGCTACATGTCATGTGTTAGTAGCTTATAGAACAAGCTAACTATTTGGCGCACATATAAGAAACTTGTCTTATAAGTTAGATACATGTCTTACAAATTGGATACATATTAAAGATCTTATAAAACATCGCCATATAGCTCTTAGGTAGATAGTATATATAGAAGCAAGAATAAAGTTTTCTTTATTCTTGCCAACTTCTTTCTTGCTTCTAGACTAGTTTTAAGAGTCTTTAGTTTCCTAGTCTTTGTTAATAGCCATTCCAATTTCTTATTAAATGTATTTATTTTCTTATATCTATTTTTTAGTTCTTTTTTATTTCTTTTTTATTCATTTACATACCTTCTTTGAATTCTTGTCCTTGACACCATGCCAAGTAGGTGGGAATTGCATCAAGATTGCCATGGCATCTATCCCTCAATTGTTCTTATTGGCACCAACATGTGGAAATGCTCTAAATTCACATACATTGCTGGTTGTTTTTCTATATAATTTTTCATACAAAACTTCATCATGAATTCTCTACATCTCCATTTTTTCTTCTCATTCTTTTATTCTTATATCATATGATGCCATGCATTACCAATGTTTATTGACTTTCTTGATTGTATTTTTAAAAACCTAAAATATTAGTAATCAATTCATAGGTGGAACCATTACCAAATGTTGAAATGACACATGAATTTTGGATGCCAAGTTATATTTTCTTTCTTCTACAATGTTTTTTTCATGGCATATATATATATATATATATATATATATATATGTATATATATACTTGTTTGTTGTTTGTGCCACTTGGTATTCTTGTAAAAGACCATGCTTTATTCACTTTGAATTTTCACTAATTCAAGTTATTTGTGAAATGATTTTAGCTTTCTATTTGGTAAAACTCTTTGTCTATTTCATGTATAATAAATTTTTAATTTAAAAATAAATAAATAAAAACAAATCGATTTGTATTTAATCTTTTACACACATTTAGAATGTTGTCCAATAATTTCTATATGTGTAATATCCTAATTATCTTTTTGTAATATTTTAGGAATAATATACTACATTTTTCTGAAAATTATTTTTAAAATTCATAATACTATTATACAATGATAATACTTAATTTTAAAAAAAAATAGACAAATGTGAGTGTAATATTTACAAGTCAATTTCATTGAATATGTTAGTTTCTTAAATTCTTTGGGATAATATGAAATTGTATGTTGCATACTTTGATTCTCTCTCTTTTTTGTATTGATAATTTCTTATTATTGAGATAAAAATGCTTAAATAGAAATGTTACAAAATTGATTATATATATGTAATCTTTTTACCCAAACTTCAACATTTAGATGCAAGTGTAAAATAAAAATTCCTTGCATAGAGTGGATTACATTTAATGTATTTGTTGTGAACATAAATTTGAACATTTCTTTTTTTGATGATATTCTCACTAAATGACTTACCATTGGTATTTTTTTCTATTTTTTATGAAAAAAGACTTACAGTATTTTCTCGTCAACGACAGATTTTAAATAAAATTTTAATATTAATGCTTTTACATGCACACAATTTTTATTGCCAAGTATACAACAATAATAGTATATTGTAATGTTTTATTTTATTTTATTCTATTTTGATTGCTAAACCACATTAGATTCACTTTGTACACAAACAGATCTGCATATTTCCTTCTTTGGTGTTTCAAAATATATCTCTTAACTTGAAAGAAAACCTGAAAACAAAACAATGAAACAAAAGGTGAAACTAGTGAAAGCATAAAATCGCACACTTTATTAGTTCCAGTTTGAGTAAAGTTGAACCATCCAACATATTCCTCCAGACAATGCTGTACAAGTGCTTCCCATTAATTCCAGACAAAGGCAACACAATGTTGCTTTTAATCCTCTAGAGAACCCAATCATGTGGGTCCTCTACTCTCAACAAATAAGAATTTAGTTTCAGTCACATTGCTTCGCATAAAGTCCAACCAGGTGTCCTACCATTCATTACACAAAATCCTTCAGTGGCAGTCAGAATTCTGGAAACAAACGAAGAAGCGCCAACCACATATTTATGATGAACTGACTAGTTAGTAGGCCATGAACAAGTCCAAATTCGCCTCTCCTTCCTCCAAATAAATTACCCTCTTCATACACAAAAGCTAGTTTTAATCACTTGGACATCAACAAACAGTGCGGGATTCATGAACATTCTACCTGTTTGTCAGTCGAGCTTTGCTGAGTCCCACCCAACTCATTTGCATGATACCAACTTCATGAGACTGGCACACGCTTCACAAACACACAACTTGAAAGAGATGTTGCCAAATACAAAGCTAGCATGACCAAACATGCACACACAACACCACCAAAGGCAACAGACGGTCGACGACATTGGGAGAGAGAGAGAGAGAGAGAGAGAGCACGGGAGTTCGATCCACTTGAAGCTGAAATGATCAGCATCGTCAAGAGGAATCGAACTTAGCTACATAGTGGCGGTGCTCTTGCGGTGGTAGTGGAGGGAGGAGAGTATGTCAAGGTAGCGGTGGGTGAGTGAGTGAGAGCGCGTTGAATCTCGGACGCAGGAGGTTGCTCGTGAGTGTTGCCATGATTCGGGCAAGGCGTTCGTGGGGAGGGCGTGCACAGGGTGCCTCGGTGAGTGGGGCAGCGGCGCGACGCCACGTTGTAAGGCAGGTCCGTGTGCGTATGCTTCAGTCTGGACACTGCTTTTACCGGTAAAAAGCACTGGTTTAAGTGTAGCCGAAGCCCGGGCATGGCATTCATGTGAGGGCCTGGGCATTGATTGCAAAAGATGGTGCTTGTCGGATGATCTCTCACTCATGATTCGGCTCATGAACGCCTCACCCACCCATGCCTTCGAGGCTGTGAATCAGCCCATTAATTTCACCGCAAGGTTTTGAGTTTGTCTATGTTATTCCCCCCGCCCCCCACCTTCGCTGGCTGCTGTTACCGGGTTATTGACCGACGCGGAAGCGAGGAGCAGTGGATGAAAACTCACGAAAACGTAGCATGAGTCGTGTGTGTACCGCTAGCTTTGAGAGAGAGTCCTGAAAGAGTTTCGCAGAAAGCTCACTAGAATGACTGCAGTTCCGGTGGGCTGGTAAAATAAAGGTATGGACGTTGACGAAGTATTCACCGGAGCGCGTGCCCTAAAACCTTCCTAGTGAAACGTGGGTGCCAGAAAGATATCCTTTTTGCTTTCTCTGCGTTGAATGGGTGTTTTATTAGCAACCCACGGGTTTGTGTCTGAATGATCCCACACGAGAAAAGCATTCGGAGCTTCAGGGTCTGTAGCTTCCCGTTTCTGTCCCGAGACGCTGCGTGCTAAGGGCCTTCAGTCGTGATTAAGGTGGAAGATATTTGAGCAGGCAGTGGTTTTGTAGGGCAGTCTCTGGTTGTGGACCTGCAGTCATCGCGTGAGGTAACTATCACGCCCCATGTCGATTGTGGTATGGGAAATGTGGCAATCTTTTGGGGTCTTGTAGTGCTGTGCATTGTCTGCTGCAGTCCGAGGAATTGGATGGTCTTGTGAAGCTGGTAGGATTTAAGTTCTCGATTGCGTCTGAGGTGGTGGAAACGACTGAGCTGACTGATTGGAACAAGGCTCGACTAAGGGCTCGGTGCAGAGGCTGCGCTATCACGAAACGATCCACTTGGGTGGTTCAATGTTTGTTCGTGTTCATTGGAGATTGAGAAGGTTTGTATCTTTGATAGGTAGACAGAGGAGGTGTTTCGATATCTTTGCATCGCAACGAGTAACAGTTGAAAACGCGAGGCGTCTGGATACTTACCGCTAGAATTTGTTGGTATTTTTTTTATTTTTTATTATCATCTCTTTTGTGAAGTAAGATTGAGTGTTTTTAAGGGTGTAACTGTAACGATCGACGCTGGGAAGCGCAGATAATGTTCGTTTCGTAACCGCATTGCCCATTGGATTGATCTCTGATAGATGAGAGAGGTAGAGAGATAAGCCTTTGGATTATTACAATGCATGGCAATCAGATAAACCCAGTGAATAATTCTACCTGTTCAATAGTGGAAACATAGATTCGTGGTTCAGTAAGCACTTCGATTGCCGGAAATTATTAGACAAAATTCTAAGTCATCCGAGAGGCTGTTTTTTTTTTAAAAAAAAGAATCAATTCGTCCGTCTACCTTCGCCTTTGGTAGAACATTTGTGCATTCTCAGTCCCTTTTCAGCCCGTGGGGTGGACCCCAAATGTTGTTCATGTACTCCATACAAGTGACGTCTGTAACCATACAGTATTCATCTTGTTCTATTTCTGGCGTCTTTTGAGAAATATCGAGGCCTCTCTTTCGTACTTGACAGTGTTTAACAATCCGGTTTTCCGATCTTAAATGTGTACACACACACACACACATGATCTTGAATATAAGTTGCCGTGGATTTGAAACCGTTTAGTTTCAAGGAACTAATTCTTTGAGAGTGCCCAAATGATTAATTGTGATGCAGCCGTTGGGCTTCACAATCGATTTTGCGCTGTAGATAACCTGGATGTTAAATTGTTCGTGTTCATGTACAGTTTCACGCAACGCAATTCTGATGAGAGAGCTGTTGTGAAAGTCCTCATTTCCGTGATCGGGTTGAGTGTATTGTGTCTCAAAGAGAATTCAATTGTAATTGTGCAGGTCGCAGCTCAAATCGATTTTACTCTCCCCCAGACATCGTTCGCCATGGCTCTCGTCAGCCGATCTCTCGTCACTCCGAGGGTGGAGTCTCTCTCTTCCATTCACAGTGGCACCAACAAAACCCCCTCATTGAAAAGGAACAAGCATATCGGCGCCACACTCACCAACGGGGGCATTAACGCCAGCATCGCCAAGGCTGTGCAGGCTGTGGAGTCACTGAAGGCGAATGTAACCAAAGGTATGCCTTACTCCGAGGGCAATTTCCTCTTACCACCCTTATTCATGTACTTGTGGTTGCGTGAGTCTCTCTCATCTAGTGATATCTATGTCGCGGCCATTAAACCAGATTGGTGTAATTCTGTTTTCGCAGAAGAATTGCCAGGAACCAAGGGCTGGACGCCAACCAGCTGGAGGAACAAGGTGGCGTTGCAGCAACCGAATTATCCCGACGCTGAGAAGCTTGCAGAAGTGGAGAAGGTCCTTAGGGACTATCCCCCGCTCGTTTTCGCCGGCGAGGCTCGCAGCTTAGAAGAACGCCTCGGAGAAGCAGCACTCGGCAACGCTTTCCTCCTTCAAGGTGGAGACTGCGCCGAGAGTTTCAAGGAATTCAACGCGAACAACATTAGAGACACATTCCGGGTGCTCTTGCAAATGGGCGCCGTACTCATGTTCGGCGGACAGATGCCAGTTGTGAAGGTGGGCAGAATGGCGGGCCAGTTCGCCAAACCTCGGTCCGCAGACACAGAAAATGTGAATGGAGTGGAGCTGCCTAGTTACAGAGGAGACAACATCAACGCGGATCTGCCTACGCTGGAGGCCCGCATTCCTGACCCAGATCGCATGGTAAGAGCATACAGCCAGGCAGCCGCGACACTCAACCTGTTGAGAGCCTTTGCCACAGGAGGGTTCGCAGCCATGCAGCGCGTCACACATTGGAACCTCGATTTTGCAGCCGACAGCGAGCAGGGCGACTGGTACCGGGAGCTCGCGCACCGCGTGGATGAAGCTCTCGGCTTCATGGCCGCCTGCGGCCTTACGCTTGATCACCCCGTCATGACATCCACCCAGTTTTGGACCTCGCACGAGTGTCTCTTGCTACCTTACGAGCAAGCGCTGACGCGAGAAGATTCAACCTCTGGGCTATGGTACGACTGCTCCGCGCATATGCTTTGGATTGGTGAGCGAACCCGTCAGCTAGACGGCGCCCACATCGAGTTTCTGCGTGGCGTTGCTAACCCCTTAGGTGTCAAAGTCAGCGACAAAATGAAACCTGAAGACCTCGTAACGCTTTGCAACATCCTGAACCCCGAGAACAAGCCCGGCAGGCTCACAGTGATCGTGCGCATGGGCGCGACCAAGCTCAGGGAGAAATTCCCAGCACTTGTGCGCGCGATTCGCCAAGCTGGATGCATCGTCACCTGGGTGATCGACCCGATGCACGGGAACACTGTCAAAGCGCCCTCGGGGTTGAAAACCCGCCCATTCGACGCAATTCTGGTAAGTTCCCAGCTTCACTCTACAACCCTTCCCTATTCCACAACTTGTCCAAATCCATCTGTGCCACATCCCACGATGATGCGCAAATCCTCACACCGTCTATGCTGCGAACTGATCAGGATGAAGTAAAGGCATTCTTCGACGTCCACGAACAAGAAGGAACCCACGCCGGCGGGGTCCACCTAGAGATGACAGGACAAGACGTAACGGAATGCGTCGGCGGAGGGAACAACTTAACCTACGACGACCTGAGCTCGCGCTACCACACGCACTGCGACCCACGCCTGAACGCTTCCCAAGCACTAGAGCTCTCCTTCATCATCGCCGAGCGGCTTCGCAGACGGCGACTTGCAGGCTCCGGCAACACATTCCTGCAAAGCATCACATCCCAGCTCGGTACCCGATTCTAGACATCGATCTGCCAGATCTGGGGTCTATCCTCTGAGCTCCGAAGTGAGGGAATCCAGTTGCGGCAACAAGAGACTGAGCATTATTTTGCACCACCTGCTGTGCACACAATCCATCGCCGCAGCAGCTACGGCGTGGCAACATGAGGCCCCATTGTTATTATTTTTGCTGGTTTTTATTAGGGTTTGAGTTCGTCCCTACGCAGTTAAAGTTGCGTTATAATTTTTTTATTTTTTTAATTTAGTCAGTTTGTGAAGGCGCGTAGGATCTTACCTTAGCTTGTAATTACAAAACTGAGAGCTTTCGAGGCTTTTGTGGGTGCTGCACCTTTTTTTATTTCTCTTAGAACAACTTTTTGAGAATAATACATTGAATACACATTGATTCAGTTTCGGTACAAATTCTAGTGTGCATACATACATCCATGCGGATTTAATTAAAGCTTTCTTCCCAAAAAAACAGTTGATGAAAATGCTTATGTCAGTAATCTATGTTTTCAGAGTGTGGAGTCGATTCCTTTTTAGGTCAAACATTAGGTTGGCATTTGCTTCACGGACTATGTTTTGTCTTATTTGGTTACTTGTTTATTTAGCACACATCCTTTATCACTATGATTCTTGGGGTCTAAATTTATGGAATATGTTTTAATGATGCTTATTTTAACACAATCTTTCTTCCTGTTGAGAATGGCTTTTGTTGCCTTTTTACATAAAAGTAAAAAGTAAAAAACTCAAATTTTGAAAACAGTATGACAGCAATGCTGGAATAAGGTCATTAAATTTCCTGATGTATTTGATTTTCTGTTTGTTTGCTTCGCTAGTTCAATAAAGATTTCAAAGTTCTTGTTCTTTGTACAAATGTTACACTTCATAAAAGTGTTCATAATTTAAAAAATTAGTTGATACTTATTTTGAACAGCATTGTTAAGAGCCTAATAAAATACCTTTGGTAATATAAACTACTCCCATTGGTAGAACTTCAAATTTATGAAAACGAATATTTTAAAAGAAAGAGAAAAAAGACATATCAAATTTTACTTTGAATATTGAAAAAATATATATATATATACACCATTCAAAATAGATAAGAATAAAAATAGTAAAAATATCAATACAAAGAACTTGTTAGTTTTAATTAATCAATAGTTTGTAAAGACTGTTTAGTAGCAAAGTATAAACTTATTAACTAAAAAGGTTCGTAACATGTGGTATGTATTAATATTATATTATATTTTATAATTAAAAATGAAACCATGCACATAAACAACAACCATATATTTTTTCTAAAATTATAATAACTCTGGAGAATGTTGCATTGAATGTAGATGATAACACTTGAGTGATTGTAAATCATTTCATAATCACTTGATTACACTTGCAAAAACTTTATGTTTAAAAATATTAAAATTAGTTATTAACTACAGAATAAAAAAATAATCACATATTGGAATCAATGATGTGTTAAGTAATAGTTGATTTTTAAAAATTGGTGATTATGATAACCTCCAAATGTTCTAAGTTAGAAAGATAGGTTTGAAACGTTCTTTTGTAAAAAAATCATGATGTTGTTGCATATTTCCTTAATGTATTTTTTAAAGTTATTTATTTTTTCTAAATTATTATTACCTTCAGTGCCTAAATTTTCTTATCAACACATTCAAAGAAAATATTTCAAATTATTTGTAGACTTCTATTGGTATAACATATGTTTCTATCCGTGTTATTGAGTTCTGTTATTTTTCATATCTTTTGTAAAAAGATATCTGCATTCATATCTCTCACTTCTTAATCATTTAGTTTTTATAAACTTATCTTTTTAGAAAAAGAGAATCAAATGCACTATGCATCAAATTCACATAACAAGTTATTTTATTTTATTTTTAAATGGTTAGATCAGACTCTCATTTTTTTTTAATTGCGTAATTTGATAGTATATCACAAACATCATACAACATTTAAACTTTCACGTACATTACTTTGTAATAAACAGTGAGATATCACCCAGAATCAATGCCACAGTTCAATGCTGCAACGAGGGACGGAATCAGGCTCTTTTAATCCCAAACCCGGAGACCCTATGAGCGCGGTGGGGGGTGTGAAACCCTAGAGCGAGGAGGAAACCCTAAATTCGAGAACTGGGGTATGAATGTGCAGACCAACGAGGAGTGACTTCTTTTTGCTTCGCAATCCTCCTCGCCGTGACCAGGCGCTGCTCCCCCTTTCCCCCTCGTCAACAATGGTGCGTAATTTCCTCTCCCGATTCCCCGAGAACCCAAAAATTATGCTCCCTCCCCCACCTTGCAGATCATCATTTTGTTTCCTTCGATACCCACCTCTTCATTCTCTACTGCCTGGATGGTCAAGGTTCGTGTCTGAGGTCTTGACCCTAATTAGGGTTTAGGTGGTTGTGAGGTGTCGCGGGAGACTGTCAGGAGGTTTGTGGTCGAGGCTTCTGTGGGTTTTTGATTGGTTTAGTGTGTTGGTTTTGTGGTTTTGTTCTATCAGGTTAAGTATGCGAGGGATCCGGATAATTCGACCAAGGGTAGGTCTTTCTGGTGATTCACATGTACTTCTTCTTTTTTTTTTTTTTTTTTTTTAAATTTTTCCTCGATCTGTGCCTGGTATTGTATCCACTGCTTTTGATTTTATTTCGTTCGATGCAAACGCAGCCTGCAAGGCCAGAGGGTCGGATTTGCGAGTGCACTTCAAGGTACCAACCTCTATCTCAGAATCAAATGCATAGGGAAATGGATCTTCTGTCCTTTAACCGGAAAAAGTTTATCCGTAGTTCGAGCATTAGTCGTGGTTGTAATTATGCGTATTTTGCATGTGGGAAGGAGCTTATGTCGGATTTACCACGGTGGTGCAGAACACTAGGGAGGCAGCGCAAGCCATAAAGCATATGGAGTTGGCGAAGGCCAAGCGGTATCTTGAGGATGTGTGTGCCCACAAGCAAGCTATTCCCTTCCGCAGGTTTTGTGGTGGCGTTGGGCGTACTGCTCAGGCTAAGGCACGCCACTCCAACGGACAGGGGCGTTGGCCCGTGAAGTCTGCTACCTTCTTGCTTGGTTTGCTGAAGAATGCCGAGAGCAACGCAGAGGTACGCCTGAATGCCAATTTCTGGGTCATCTGGAAAACTCACATGCTCAGAGTTGTATGTGTAAAATTCTCACTTTCCGCTTGGGATTTAGGCACTGATCTAGCGATTAATTGTGATGCTCTGACGTTTGTAGGTGAAGGGTCTTGATGTAGACACTCTCGTAGTCTCTCACATTCAAGTTAACCAGGCGCAGAAGCAGCGCAGACGTACTTACCGTGCCCACGGACGTATCAACCGTAAGTGGCTACTCCATTCCTACTGTTGTGTTGTAATTCGTTATGGAACCTGTGTAATGTT
Source organism: Physcomitrium patens (assembly GCF_059467195.1). Classification (NCBI taxonomy): domain Eukaryota; kingdom Viridiplantae; phylum Streptophyta; class Bryopsida; order Funariales; family Funariaceae; genus Physcomitrium; species Physcomitrium patens. The sequence goes on from NC_143410.1 coordinate 5,157,769, forward strand.
TGGCACGTACGTGAATCCCGTGTTGTCACAAATTGATGGTGTTGCCCATTGGGTGTTGCAGCTTACATGTCCTCTCCTTGCCACATTGAGCTGATCCTTTCTGAGAAGGAAGCGCCAGTGAAGAAAGAGGTAATTTTAGATGCTAAATTAGATGGCAAAAGTTTTAGATAGTTTCCTGTCCTGTTTTTCGATTTTGTTTCGTGACTGTAAATTCACAATTTACAGTTATTTATAATTCAGAACTGTAAATTAACCGGTTCTTTACGGGCTTTGCAGGCAGAAGAAGCTGCTGCACCAGAGGCTCACAGGAAAAAGCAAGCACGTCTTCGCAGTGGCGCTACATCCACGGTTGCGTAGATTGCTTTTTCGTAATCATAGTTCCACAACACGATTTTTTGAGTGCTCGAATTTTTTACTCAAGCTTGGATTAGTAAAGTTTTCCGAGCCTCAACTCATTTTGCGGTCTGATTTGAGATGTTTTTTCAACTTGATTTCCTGCATCACTTTTGACGAGTACCTTGTATTTGGTAATATCCTTTTTGCTGAATACTTCATCAAGGACTAGGTCTCTGTCTCGCTGTGATCCTGAACTTGGAGTGGTGCAATGTGATGTTTGTAACTACTGTACTTTGCCGGAATAAATTGTAGCTGGTTTCTGTAGTTTCTGAAAACGGCACTCGAACCCATAATTTAGCAATCCAGTATCAGGATATATTGCCGTTGTTAGTCAGGTCTGGCTCTTCAGAATTTTGATAGTGTACATGGGTATGGCAATGGGAACAGGAGTTATTGATAGATGTTGGAATATTGTTTTTGAACTTGAACATATCTGCACTGTTATCAATCTTTAGTATTATTGTCTTAAATTTATCAAGAATGTAAGCTAAAAAGTTGAGCGTAATGTCAGCTAAAAAGTTGGCGTAATTTGAAAGGAATCAGCTGATAAGCAATAGTTTAATGTATACCAAGTGTGGAACAGGTGCTATTGAAAATATATGGTTTCATACAAAATATGTTTATCAGACATTATTTTGTAGAAGAAAAGATTATAAAATTGTGCAGTAGTGTAGAGAATTGTCTAACTATGTCAATAAAAGCGTTTAATAGCATAAATAATAAATTTGGAAGAGAGGTACTTCACGGAAGCTATTTGCACTTAATATATATTTTACATTCTAATAAATACATATGGTCAGTTTGTAAATTTTACAGTTGAGAATGCACAAATATAATTTTACAATTGAAAAATTTGCTAACTGAAATGATATAGAGAAGTGGGAGTATGCGAACTGTGTTGCGAAGTGCATTTGTCGTGTACAGTGACTGCCTTTGGTGAAAATGATGGGTTTCATTTCAGTGCAGTTTTTCCGTTCTTCAATGTGCGAAAATGGAGCCAAAGCGGCATTTCGCTTTCGATGCGTGAAGTATTCAACAATTATGTTGCTAAAATTCTGAAACTGTGATAGATATTGATCTGGTTATGGTGAAATAGGCACGTGTACACAGTACCCTATACTGCAAGACATTTTTGAAAGGCGCCCTCCAAGACGCTTCCTCCACCACATATCAATGACTAGTCAGCAATTAGACCTACTAACTGCATATGCAACCTTAAACCCCCGAAACCCGATGCTGAAGGCATTTCAAACGTACCAGGCTGCAAGAGAGTCAGTGAAACTCCCTTCACATACCTGTTCGTTCTTCACTGTTGTGCTGAAAGTAGTCTTGCACGGCTGTATGCTCAGAGTCATACTGACGAACTCTTGGTGTGGAGAGTTGGTTGTATGCAAGATTAGAGCTATCAGTAGAAATAACTAGACAAGATTGAGAAGCGGGGTACAATCTTCCTAGAACTTAAGGCGTAAATTTAAGAAAACAATGTATTTCGACCTTCGAGGTGTATGGGGAATCCGACAAGTGTACAAACAGACTCAGTAGATTAACTCAACTCATTTCAGGCATAGAGCCCATCGTGAAATAGGTAAGATTAGATCATCATTGCCTTCGACTCTTGTTCCATTGTCGCATAAAACTACCGTGTCTAAGGTGGCCTCAGGGTTATAGATAAGATTACATCACATGATTCAGGCAATGTAGGTAAGTTTGTGATCATCATTGGCCACCACAAACTAATAATATCAGCCACTGTTCAGAACCAGTGCTACTGCGCAAGCGGCTTCGACATTTCCTGCTCAACCGTAGAGCAACAACTAATTCATCGAAACAGAAAATACGACCCATAAACCTAAATCACTTCAAACAAGACCTCACAGATTGTGGAAGCTCTGTGGCTTTAGTCGGCAGTAGCCGCAGTGAGCTGCTACACATCGCATTAAGCCAAGCAGAGAGAGAGGGGGGAGGGGCAGAAATACTGGAAAACACCAGAACGAAGAAAATTAGCGAGGGTAAGAGAGCTGCGCATCCGCCGAAGCGTGACGGAATGGGACGAGTGATAGAGACAGTGAGGGGAAATCAGCTTTCATAGCCCCCGCTATCGCCCCTGGTCTCAAATTAGGGCTTGGCGCTCTCGAGAGCTCCGCGTTCCCATTCATTTTTGGCATTTTAGGGTTCTCTTCCTGTTTTCTTTCACCCCCTACTTCAGTACAGCCTGCGCATCACTTCCGAACGACGTGTGCACAAATAGATATATGAATACAAAGCAGAAGAAGAGAAAGAATAAAATTACAATTTTTACAGTAAAAACTTCAGTCCAACTCAAAATAGACATGCTCCTACCTTTTTATAATTAAAACATGTACTTATTTTAGTTTTCTGTATGTAGTGAAAAAAATTATAATTGTAGGAGCTATTTGATGCATACAATACCGTAAATTTGTAATTTTTTATATATATTTATATTTATTTAATTAAAAATGTGCATAGACTTTAATTATTATGTCCCATCACCTTCTCCATTTCCAATTGTCATATTATTCCTTTATTTAATTGATTGCCAAAAATAAAATTTAATAATGTAAACCAGGTCATTCCTATTGCACATATAAATTTTTGTTACTATTATTATTTCCCCTACTTTTTTGGTTTCTTTCACTAGTATATTTTGGAAGTAAAATCAACTAAAATGTTCAGATTGTGATATCACACAGTAAACGGACCTTTGTTGTCTGTAATTTATTCAGGAATACATGATTATAAAAAGATGTTGAGTATTTAATAAGACCATATCATCAGCCAACAACATCAAATTGTTTCATTAAATATATGTTTAATAAGACCATATCAATATTATTTACTAAAAAATATTGATTATTATTTTTAATCAAATTAGTGTTGTTTATTTTTTTATTTTTTGGACCTTGTGTTTTTGCAAAGATTCTAAAAAACATTCCATGTTTTTTTTTTTTTTACATTTTAAAACCTTTTAAGTTTTCCTGAAATTTTTCATAGAGATTTTTGTAGGATTTATGGCTTATAAAAAATGATAGTATCACATTGGTTCTATGTTATGGTTTTTATTTGTTATTATTATTATTATTTACATAGAAAATTCTTTCAAAGGTACCCTCCTATACTTTATCGAACTTCCTTTCCATAACCTGCCTTTCCATATCGGACTCCGTGCCTCCCCTCCCCCCCCCCCAAACCCTTGATCTTCACTCAATGTTGCTCTCTTGTTCCTAGTTATTAAAAAACCAGGAACACCCGATCCACATATTAAAAGTTTAGTTATTGTACAAAAAGAATGGTGTGTTATATATCCCCCTCCCCCTCGTCAAAATCCTCCCTCCACTCATGTGAGTCACTGAATTGACTCACTTAAGTATTCAGTACAAAAAATGTACTCATTGTGCTTAAAATCACAGATTTTGTGAGTTAGTGTAGTAGTTTTGAGATAAATAGAAAATAGAAAATAAAATAGGATGTTAGTTGCAAGAATGGATCTCTTGTAGTATTGACAAAGGATTTTAAATTACATATCTTCTCTTTAATTTAGCTAATAGAAATTTATGAGGTCTTTTATGATAGATTTTGTCATTAAAAGATTAATTGGGCTAGGAGCTAAATGGAAACTGGATACAGTCAGTTATAAAAGAATTAAAAAGAAATAAAAAATAAAAAAGAAGAAGAAGAAAGAGAAGGAAGGTAAGCAACTAGTAGGAGAGAGTAGGGAAAGAAAAATAAAATTAGAAAAAGGTAGAGAAGGAAAGAAAAAATCAGAAAATATAGAAGAAAGAAAGAAGGAGAAAAGAAGAAAAAGAAAGAGGAGAAGAGAAGGAAAGCAAGATAGAAGAAAAGAAAAAGAAAAAGAAAAAGAAAAAAATTAGATTAAAAGATGATCAAAGTGGCGAGAGGTTGCCCCCTCGTCAATAAGGGTCTGGCGGCTGGATTCTTCACTTTTTTTTTTTTTTTTTTTTTTTTTCTTGGGATTTTTTCTTCACGTCTTCACGAACTTTGGGCGCTCCGAAAAAAATTTCCGTTCTTTTATGTGGTGGCGGTACTGTGGTGTAGTATTTTTTCATCTTCCTTTTTTGTTTTGTGCTCAGTTGGAGTGCTGCAGTGCAGCATCACTTCGCCCTGTTTTTTTTTATTCCTCCAATTCAACTCTTGTTTGTATTCTGTTAACGACTCGGCATGCCCAAGCAGGGCAGCTGGAGTTGTTTTGTGCTTCTGTTACAAGGGCGTGGTGGCTGAAGGTGCATTACGGAGCTCGTCAATGCAGCCATGATGGTCGATTTTTTTTTTTTTTTTTTTTTTTTTTTTTTGTTATTTTGCCTTCTGCTTTTTTGGCGTAGTCGTGACGGATTGTTGCTAGATATTCAAGGCCAAAGGTTTTAGAAATCAAAGCAGAGTTCACTTGCTTGCCATGCTTATGGATCCACGTGTTTTTTTTTAAACAAAAAAAAGGGAATTGTGAGGGTTGTTTATTCTGGCAAGGAAAACCTCATGTTTGAATGGTCAAGAAGGAACGAAGAAGTACTCGAGGTGCATGGTGTTTTCTAATATGCCACTAGAAGCAGAGATTTAAACGCCTGGAGTAGCATTCTTAAGCGTTGTTAGGAGTTGGGGGATTTTGAAACTTGCTTCCAAGAATTGGATCTTGTTGAATTGTCGCGGATGAAGACCAGCAGCCTCTCATTTTGAAGTGGAATCCAGCGGATTCTCAATATGTCCACTTTTCTGCAAAATCATCCAAAGTGATAGCCTTGGAGTAAAATTTCAAATTAAGATCAGTTCATAATGGATGAATTAGGGTTAGGATTAAATTAGGTTAGTGGAATGAACAATTGAAGTTGAATGGAAATTTTTAAATTTGATGAAAATTAATTAGACGAATTCTCATACTTGGATGAATTATTATTCAAGGATAAATTTTTGTCAATAGATGAATTTCAATTAAATAAGAATTAAACCAAAATAATAAAATAATAAAATAAAAATCATATTAAAAGGGATTTTTTATTTTGTGTAATTTTTCAAGTGACTTATTAAGTATAAGTGTGAGTTGGTGATTGAGTCTTGGCTTCATTGCTTAGATTAATCAAAAAGAATAAGAGTGATTTGATTAGAATTTAATTAATAGCTATGGTTTTTAACATTTATATAGTTAATTCACTTATTGCAAACTAAAATAAACTTCCAACTAGTGGAGGTTTATTTTAGCTTACAATTCATCCTAGAATAAGCCCAAAAATCCTTATTCTTCTTTCTAAAATCCTAAAAGATATTCTAATTTTAATTCCTACTTTAATTAAATCCTTTGTTTTTCTTGGTCATCATTGATTTTATCCATCAACTATCTAGGTTGTCATTCATTATGGTCTTTATCCATTTGAACAGACTCCTATATATTCAACCTTTATTTCTTCTACTCTTATTCCAAGAACTATCAAGCATAATTACTTAGAAAGCTGAAATAATCTAGATTCAAGCTTTTAATCTTAGGATTTATTGTAGCTTCCTATTTATCAAGTATTAGATCACATTGTTCAAGAAAAGATAAAAACCATAATATAGCAGAATTTGAAAGTAGTATTCTAATAAATCTGACTTGTGATTTTAGAGGATATCTTTAAGTTGAAGTTCAATCACCAATTATACTTGATTGATGAATCTTTAAAATTTAAATCTTATGCCATTAAATTTTTTAGATAATGTAATAATAGGTTTTTAAATGCTTGAATAATATTCTATCATAGAAAAAGTAACATGATTTGGTGTAGATGTTGAAGAAGCTCTAATTATCTCTATATCTCTACTTTGAGTTATAACTTGCATTATCTAGAAGGCACCTTGATTTAAATATATGCTCCAACAAGTTTAGTGATGATTCAAAATATATGTCGATACAAAATACTTGAAGTTCTTATAATCCATATAAATAGTATTTGGACTCAAGGTACCTTCTAGATAATAATAACATTCTTAAAATGAATCTATAATTGTAAAAAATTCTTTATTGTAGACCTTAAGCTTAATCTTGGCTACTAAATTTTTTTGGAATAAAAAGCTAATGAATGGAGTTTGTCATCTACTCTCATTTGTGACTAAATGACACTTATAGCAAAGTTTGATGCATCTATTTTTATGAAGAATACCTTAGAAAAATTGACTCGATATAAAAATGGTAAAAAAATAAATGATGTCTTCAAGGCTTCAAAGGATGCTTTATAATCTTGGTATTGACTTGGAATTTTACTTGAGATCTTTTCTTAATCAACAATAGGTAAGGCATATATAATAAATCTTGACCCTTCTTTTGTAGCATACATGAAAGCTCTTGTACATATCAATAATAATTTGGATGTATTGGTCTTATAGCTTTTTACTTTTCTTGTAGAATCTTTGGCTAAATTATGGAAAAAAATCAAGATTTTAAGAAATCTAGTTAATTTAAAGATTATATTTTTCTAGCCACAATAATTCTAAAATAATTGAATTAAAAAGAAATCTAATTATATTAAATATTATTAAACTATTATGACCACTAGTTGTTACAACTAAAGGATCAATTTTATGTATAACGTCTTCAAAAGATAATAAATGACTGTCTATTTCTTCTATATGGACAGGTTTGATTTTCTTAATTAAAGATATATCTTATTTTTTGACAAAGAATTTGTCTATAAAATATGTTAAGGCTCTTGAATTTAATAAGGCTAAGACTTTGTAATTTTTTAGTTCTAAAAAAACTTCTATTGTAAAACTAGGTGGAGGATCTAAAAAGAAAATAGGACTTTTACTTGATGTTATATAAAATTCTAACTATACAATTCTTATTGTAGTTGGAGAAATTTGTTTTTTTAACATATCATCCTCTTTGGCAACCATGCTTCTCATATTATAATTGTGTTGCTGCTTTGAATAATATTGAGTAATATGCTTGGAATCTATATAATATAGGTACAAATCTTATTTGCAACAATGAGTTTTTTTTTTTTTTTTTTTTTTTTTTTTTTACTTAGAAAGAGGTTTAGAATGTAATATGTCAATTTGCATAAGCTTTGATCTAGACAAATAAGCTTTCAAAAACTTAGAAGATATTGCTATAATTGGATTTATACTTCCTCAATCAAATCCTTATTCTTGGCATCTTTTAAAGAATTGATTGTCACATGCTATGGCTAGAGTAATAAATTGCTCATGTAAATCTACTTGGACATTGACAACAATAAATCTTTGATACTATAGTTTAATCCATATTAAAATTGATCAATAAGGGCTTTTTTATTTCAATCCATGTCGCAAGAAATTTTTTAGAATTCACTAGTATATGTGGTAGTTGAAAATAATCATTGTTGTAGTGATATGAGCTTGGTCTATACTATTTTTTTGCAATTACTTTCTTCAAATGTAGTTGTAAATACTTTAAAGAATGAATTCAAATTATAGAATAGTCATGAATCTTTTTCCATCAAAGGTACAAATCAAAAGCAAGCACTTCTAGATAGAAGTGCACTTATGAATATAATTTGAGTAAATCCATTGAAGTATTAGAAATGATGCAATCTTAAATAGAGCTTAATTTATTACAAAATTCCTCAAAATTTTGATCTTATAACATCAAATTTCTTAGACATAATAATCCTAGCTTCTTTTATGCTTATTGAAGCAAGACTTCTTGAATTTGGTTGTGAGGTTGATTTACTTGCTTCCTTCAACTATCCAACTTTTTGGCATAGACTCTAGACTTCTTTCTTAGATATAAGAATAGTATTTCTAGGATTAATATTGATAATGCATGATTTTTCTATCTTGAGAATAGTAACAAAATAAAAAGATTTATAATAATTACAAATCTATTCTCATTTTTGTCAAGAATAGTATTTATAATTTTTTTTTCTATAGATAATTCAAATAAATTTAAAAGTTGAATTAAAAGAGGATATTTTATAAATTTTAATGCCAAATAAGAATTTCTACAAAAAAAAGTGATTCATTTTTTTTAAGGAAAAAATTAGTGTTAAAAAATTAAATTATTTTTTTAAAGATGTATAGTTTATAATCTTCAAAATACAATAATAGAAGTGAAATATTCTACTCACTTTTAAAACAAGAGAAGAATAATGAACTAGCATTCTTATTAAACTATCAAAGATATGAAGCTCCAAAAATTAAATAATAAATATATCCTTGTATTACTTTAAAAGACTAAGGAATCACTCAAAGATAGTATAATATTAAACTAAAATAAATATTACCAAAGATAAGAGAAGAATAAAGTCTTAAAATTAGTATAAAAATAAAAAAGATATTTATAAAAGTGAAGAAGGCTTCATTTTTGCCTCTATATATACTATCTAATTAGGAGCTATATGGCAATGTCTTATAGGACTTCCAATACCTATTGGTTTTGCAAGGCAAATGCCTTAACTTATAAGGTAAGTTTTCTATATGAGTGTCACATTGTTAGCTTGTTCTACAATGTTGTGATATAATACGACTATATAGTGAAACTATAATCAAAATTAAATTTCTAATTAATATCTAATTATATTATTTTAATAACAATTTAAGGTATCTAAACATGGCTTTTATAAAAGCCTCTTAAGTTATTTTCTTATCTTAATAGTTAGTAGATTGAAGGTCGGTTAGTACTATTACATTCTAGGCTGTAGAGACTCTTTTACTACTTTAGAAAGACCATAAATTGATAAAATCAAGTTAGAAGAGGTAAATAATTAGTATGATTGATACTAGGATTAGGTTGAAGATAAGGTTGGGCTAAAAAATCCTTGAGATAGATTAGATCTATATCCGAGGGTCGACCATTTGTGAGCCAAGGTCGAAATTAGACCTCTAGCCACTAAAATGACTGCCTAGGGAAAAATAGGTTTTCATTCAAAGATCGAAGATTAGAATTTGAGAGCTAGGTTAGAGCTTCTTTCAAAGATATAAGGCTAATTTTGGTAGGATTTTTTGAAACTTAGCAATTGTTGTTGAAAGTTAGAATTTGTATTAGCAACTTAGGATTTATGCGATGAAATTAGGGCTACCATTCTTGGCTAGTTCATAAAATTGGTATCACATCTACAATTCAAATTTTGATAATACTTGGTTAATTAGATTTTTTAAGTATATGTAAAATTTTGTGATAATCCAATGGTACTATTGAGAGATATTTGGATTTTGATACAAGAATATATTGGAAGTTAGTAGTTTGGAGTTGGATAGGATTTTTATGATATCTAGAGGTCTATCAAGGTAAAATTTTGCATGGTGATGGAAGACTTGAAGGTTAAACTATACACCAATTTTGAGTTGAAGTTAATGATTAGAGAAGGAAAAATCATTGCTGGAACATTTGCATTAACTTTCAAGTTGGCAGCCAAGTGACATTAATGCAATTTTTGGAGATTTTCTCATAATTTATAAGTTGGATTGGGCTGAAATTTCTTAGACATATAGAAGACTTATACTTCCAATTACATGAAAAATTTCACATGAAGTGGATAGTCAGATTAAAAGTTACAGCTTGTTAAAACTCACTAATTAGAGTTAGGGCTTATAAGAAAAATCTAAATTGCTTAAATATGAAAGTAACAAGGTAATTAAGGTTTTTGTATAATTGAAGCTACTAAGAAGAGTGTTTTTTAGCACTTTTGAATTGAAATTTGGATTATATTCTTATCATATAGGTAAAACCTTTTAGAGTTTCTTGGATACTTATGAAACATAAGCTCACCTTTCACAATTAGGTGCCTGATGCATTCCCAAATAAGACAATACATAATACAACAACAAGCTACTAACATGTGTGATACGTGGCTAACTTGTTGATCAAGTTTTTAACCTATCAATCAATTGTAAATCCATATAAAGTCAAAATTGCATCTTTAAAGCTTCTAGAAAGTTTCCTTAGAAGATATTATGAAATTAATCTATTTTTACTTATTTCTACCTAAATAATTATTAGAATAAATATATATGTCTATGAAAATAAGTAATTTATTAAATGGATTTAGATACCAAGATTGATTTTATAAAAATATATATGGCCTTATAGGACCAAATTGCATGATAGTTCATGAAGCAAAATTAATGGACGAAATGGCCATTTACAACCATGGTCCAAAATGTATATCATTCCACTATATATAGTAAAATTGAATACAATGAATGGAACTCTATAATGTACAGCCATGCAATTATAAACATTCAAAACACCATAATTTACAAAGAATCTTGTTGCAAAGTATTGATTTTAGGCACCACAAACTTATTTCTTTCATAATTCAACATACTTAATACCAAGATAGTAATGACAAGGCATGGATACATATACATAGCCACATTACAATGACAACCTCTACATCTCTATTTGCAATAATTACTTCCTGAAGTTTTTATGTCTCTATCAAAGATATGAATCTCAAATAAATATAATTTCATTACATTCTTATATCAATAAAAAAAAATATATTTATTCAAAAATAATATAATATTAAAATTAGAATATCTATTGCCAAAGATAAAAAGATTTGAGACTCTTGAAATAAGATTAAGGACTAAAAGATATTGACAAGAATAAAGAAGACTTTATTCTAACCTTGATATATACTATCTAATTAGAAGCAATATAGCAAAATTTTATAAGACCTCCAACACGTATTCAATTTTTATAAATATATATATATATATATATATTCTAATAATTACTTATATGATTAGATATAAGTAAATAAAAATAGATTAATTTTATAATATCTTCTAAAAAAGCTTCCTAGAAGCTTAATAGATGTGGTTTTGATTTTATATGTATTTTTAGTATATTGGTAGGTTAGAAACTTTGTCAATAAGTTAGTCACATATTAAACTTATTAGTAGTTAGTGGAACAAGCTAACTATATAATACATCTATGAAAAACTTACCTTCTAAGTTAAGATATGTCTTGTAAAATCAATATATGTTGGAGGTCCTATAGAACATTGCTACATAGCTCCTAATTAGATAATATATATAGAGCCAAGGATGAAATTTTTTTCATTCTTATCAACACCTTTCTAATCTTTAATCTTATTTCAAGTCTTTTTAGTCTTCTTGTCTTTGATAATAGCCATTCTAATTTAATATTATATTATCTTTGAGTAATACAAGAGTGTCTTGATCTTTCAATTCTTCAAGATTCATATCTTTAATATTTTGATAAGAATAATAATTTATTATTTTTATATTATTTTAGAAGTGAGTGTCATAGACATATATATTTAATTCAATAAAAATCTATATGATTAGATAGAAATAGATAAATATACATTAATTTCATAATATCTTCTAAAAAAGCTTCTTAAGAGCTTCATAGATGTGATTTTATGTGTATAAATATATATATATATATAAATAGTTAATTGATAAGTTAAAAACTTGATCAAAAAGTTAATTACAAGCTTGTGGAATAAGCTAACTATGTGGTACACATATAGAAAACTTGTCTTGCAAGTTAAGACATGTATCTAGGAAAGTCAACACATATTGCAGGTCCTATAGAATATTGCTGTTGTTGTGATGTAATACGACTATATAGTGAAATTATAATCTAAATTGAATTTCTAATTAATATCTAATTATCTTAGTTCAATTATAATTTGAGGTATCTAAACATGGCTTTAATAAAAGCCTCTTAGGTTATTTTCTTATCTTAATAGTTAGTAGATTGAAGGTTAGTTAGTAATTTTACCTTCTAGGTTGTAGAGACTCTTCTACTACTTTAGAAAGACCACAAATTAATAAAATCAAGTTAGAAGACATAAATAATTAGTATAGTTGGTACTAGGGTTAAGTTGAGAGTAGGATTGGACTAAAAAGTCTATAGGATAGGTTAGATTGATATCCAAGGGTTGACCGTTTGTGAGACAGGGTTGAAATTAGACCTTTGGCCACAAAAACAATGACCTAGGGCAAAATAGGATTTCATTCAAAGATCGAAGGATAGGATTTGAAAGTTAGCTTGAAGTTCCTTCTAGAGAAATAAAGGTTATTTTTGGAGGATTTTTGAGGACTTAAAAATTATTGTTCAAAGTTAGGGTTTGTATTGGTGATCTGGGTTTTATATAAAATAATTAGGGCTAGCAATTTTGGCTAGTTCGTGCAATTGATATAGCATCTATAGTTCAAAATTTGATATTATTTAGATTATTGAGTGTGCTAAGTATATACAAAATTTTGTGATAATCTAATGATGTGGTTTTGAGATATGTGGTTTTTAGCACAAGAGGGTTTTAGCAGCTAGTAATTTGGGGTTGGATAGGGTTTCTATGATATCCAGAGATCTATTAGTCACATCAAGGTGAAATTTGGCATGGTGTTGTAAGAATTAAAGATCAAGTCGTACACTAATTTTGAGTTAAAGTTAATAGTTGGAGAAGGAGAAATCATTTCAAGGATTTTTGCTTCACTTTTCAAGTTGGTAGCCAAATAACATCAGTGCAATTTTGGAGGTTTTCTCACAATCTGTAAGTTGAATTTGGCTAAAAATTCTTGAGCATATAGAAGACTTACATTGACCATTGCATGCAAAATTTTACATCATGTAGACGATCAGATTAGATGCTACAGCTTGTTAAAGCTCACTAATTAGGATTGGGGCTTAAAAATAAAATCTAAATTACTTAAATATGAAAGTGACAAGGTAATTGGGATTTATGTATGATTAAGGCTACTAAGAAGAGCGTTTTTTTGCTCTTTTGAATTAAAATTCAGATTACATTCTTCTTGTATAGATGAAACCTATTAGGATTTCTTAGATACTTGTAAAACACACGCTCACCTTTTACAGCTAGGTGCAGGGTGCATTCCTAATCAAGACAACATGTAATACGACACTACATAGCTTTTAATTAGATAGTATATATGGAGGCAAGAGTGAAGCCTTCTTCACTCTTATCAATACCTTTTTAGTCCTTAATCTTGTTTTAAGACTTTATAGTTTTCTTATCTTTGGCAGCAACCATTCTAGTTTAATATTATATCACTTTTGAGTAATTTTTCAATCTTTTTAAGTGAAACAAGAGTAAATCGACCTTTTAGTTCTTTGATGCTCATATCTTTGAAAATTGGATAAGAATATTAACTAATTATTTTTTTCTTATTATAGAAGTAAGTAGATTATTTCACTTCTATTATTGTATTTTGAAGGTTGTAGACTATCTATCTTTAAATAAATAATTTATTTTTTTAACACTAATTTTTTTACTTAAAGAGAGTGAATTATTCTTCTTTTTAGAAATTTTTATTTGATATTAGAGGTTGCTAATTACCTTCCTTTAATTTAACTTTTTGAATTTCTTTGAGCTGTCTATAGAAAGAAAGATTATAGATGGTGCTCTCAATGAAAGTAAAAATAAATTTAATACTATTATAGATCTTTACAAACTTGTCAAATATATAAAAATAGAAATTTCATATATTTCTAATATGAATCATGGAGGTACTATTTCTATATATATGAAAAAAAGTTCAAAACCTATGTTAAGAAGTTGTGTAATTGAACAAAGTAAATAGATTAATTTCATAACAAAATTCAAAAATTCTTACCTCTATAAGCATAAGAGGGTCAATAATTAGTATGCCCAAGAAGTTTGATGGAATAAGATCAAAATTTTGAGGATTTTTATAATAAGCTAAGTTTTGTTTAAGTTTACATCTTTTTCAATATTCCAATAGATTTACTTAAGTTATTTTCATAGGTGCTTTTCTATCAAAAAATTATCTTTTTTTTTATTTTACACCTTTGATAAAAAAAAATTCATAACTATTCTAAAATTTGGATTTACTTTTGAAAGTATTTATGGCTATATTTAGAAAAAGTGATGAATAAAGAATAGCAAAAAAGTCAAGCTTCTATATCTATAATAAAGATCATATTCAGTCATCACATATGTTGTTAAATTTCAAAATCTTATTTGTAATGTAGATTCAAATGACAAAGCTGTTATCAATCAATTTTGATATGGATTAACAAATAATGTCAAAGATTTATTGTTGACAATATCAAGAATAAACTTATTAAAGTAATTTATTATTCAAGTCATTACATACAAGAATCAATTCTTTGAAAGATTTTAGGAATATAGATTTAATTAGAGAAATACAAGTAAAGCCATAACGACATCTTTTAAGTTTTCAAAAACTTACTTGTTTGGGTGAAAGTGTATGCAAATTAAAAAGATACATTTTAAATATCTTTTTAAGAAAGAAAAGACTTATCTTTTTTAAGAAGATTTGTGCATAAATCGTGGAAAATCCAAATAAAATAAAATGATCACAATCATGCTGCAAAAAATGTGTAAAGGGCTATATCTACTTGTATATATAATCCTAGTAAATTAATTGCATAAAATCAATTATACATACTTAATAGATAAAAACAAATGAATTATAAGTATCTTTCAATCATAGATCCTTGAAGTATGTAGAAACTTAAAATAAGCCATTACATTGAGATTACAACCAAGCATGGAGATTCTCAAGAATACAATAACTAGAACTTTGGGATTCATTTATAACCAATTAATATTGGTGCCAAAGATTGTAAAGCATATTTTTTATTTCTTAAGTAAAAATTTGAAATTAATTTACTTTTTTACGTCTTTATTACTAATGATTTTTGATGATATTGAAAATGATTCTAACTATAGTAGAAGCTTGCTTGAGATTACCAACTATATTATAGTTGTTACTCTTATTTCATTTTTTATTTAAGAAGAATAATTTAAAGATATTTGAACATATATTATTATAAAAAAATATATATATATATATACACACACACATAAAAATTTGAATTAATAAAATAAAAATATAATTACAAAATTTATGATTTGTTGTAAGAAAGAAGTTCTAGTATTTGTATAATCAACTAGAATTCGGCTTTATTTTTTTATGAATCTATTAATAATCAACTCTTTATACTTCCATTTATTACTAGATTATAATATTATGTATATATATAAAATTTTTAGACATGTTTCAAATATTTCTTCTAAATTAACTATTATTCAAAAGACTACATTTATAAATTCTTTTAAAATATTTTAAAATGTGATCTAAATTGATGTTTTTAAGATTTTGTCTTTTAGTTATTTTTAAAATTTAGTATTGCATCAATATCAAAATTATGATCTTATGGTTAGTACAAACTTATTTTTCATGAATTTTTGTACATATATTAGATAAGAATCTTTTTTGTTATTATTTTTTAATTATATTTTAAAATAAAAAATATATATTTTAATATTTTTGGCTTAGGGAATTTGTAATTTTGTAATTAGATAGAAAGTTTTTAAGAGATTTTCAAAAAAATAATATAATCTAAAATTAAAGAGCATAGTTGCTAAAAAAATATAATATGTTAAAAAAAAAAAAATCTAGCTACAATAGAGACTATGCAGTTGGAATCTTATATAATACCTAATAAAGATTATATTATCTTCTTAGATCCTTTATCTTATTTCAAAATAGATGTTTATTTAGGACCAAAAAATCACAAAGTCTTAACCTTGTTAGATTCAAGAGCCTCAGCCTATTTTATAGATAAAAATTATATTAAAAAATTAAAAATATTATTAGTCAAGAAAACTAAATTTGTACATGTAAATATCATAGATGGTCATTTTTTTATCTTCAAGAGGTGTTATCTATGAGATTATTTTTTTAGATGTAGCAATTAAAGATTATAATAACATAATAATATTTAATATGATAAGATCTTTCTTCAATCTAGTTATTTTAGGATTATTATTGTTAAAAAAATATAATCCTTAAATAGATTGGATTTCTCATAACTTTAATTTCTTTTGTAGTTTGATCCAAAATTTTATTAGTTAAGTAAAAATATATAAGTCTAGTATATCCAAATTTTTACTAGTAGGTGTAAAAACTTATATTATTGCAACAAAAGAAGTGTCATCATTTGCTATATATG
Source organism: Physcomitrium patens (assembly GCF_059467195.1). Lineage (NCBI taxonomy): Eukaryota > Viridiplantae > Streptophyta > Bryopsida > Funariales > Funariaceae > Physcomitrium > Physcomitrium patens. The sequence continues at coordinate 5,174,151 of NC_143410.1, forward strand.
CCACATCTACTTTTCATGACAAAAAGATGTTTTGTGATATTCTTAGCTAGTATTAAGATTTCTACAATGTTTTTGAATATAAAACTGTAAATATACTTTGACATCATTCAATCTATGATTATTCAATTGATTTGTAAGAAAAAATTCAACCATCATTTGGACCAATCTACAACTTATTGCAAAATAAATTGGCTGTACTAAAGAAGTATATTAATGAAAACTTAGCTAAAAACTTCATACCCTATTTAAAATCTCTAGTAAGAGCTCCTATCTTATTTATTAGGAAAAATAATGGATCTTTGTAGATGTGCATAAACTATCAAAGACTTAATAAGATCACCGTCAAGAACAAATATCTCCTATCTCTAATTTCAAGACTTTTTGACCAATTTTATTAAGCAAAGATTTATACAAAAATAGATCTATAAAGAGCATACAATGTGGTCCACATTAAAGAAAGAAATGAATAGAGTACTACTTTTTGAACTAGATATAAATATTTTGAATATAATGTCATATCTTTTGGACTCACAAATATACCAACTACTTTTTAATGTTTCATGAATGATATTTTTTGTGAGTTTCTTGATGATTTTATTGTCTTTTATTTAGACAATATTCTAATCTATTCTAAGACTACAAAAGAATATGAACTTCATATTTTTTGTGTATTACAAAAACTTAGAGATGCAAGATTATATTCTAAGATAAAAAAGTGTGTATTTACCACCACTCAAGTTGATTTTTTAGGATATATCCTTTCCAATAAAGGACTAATAATAGATCCAAAGAAGGTCTAGGCTATTATAAATTAGAAGATTCTAAAAATAATCAAAGATGTATAATATTTTTTAAATTTATCAATTATTATAGAATCTTTAGAATCTTTATTATAATAAATTATTATAATTTTTAAAAAAATTTATCAATTTTTTTTTAAGTTGTGACTCTTCTATCACATCTAATGTGTAAAGAAAAACTTAAGTGGAAAAAAGAACCTAAAGCATCTTTTAAATCCTTAAAGATATCATTTATTTCTTCATCAATTTTGTATCAAGTCAATTTTTTTAAGGCATTCTTCATGGAAACAAACTTTGCTATAGGTATTATTTTGACACAAATGGGAGCAAATGACAAGCTCCACTTCATAGCTTTTCATTCCAAAATTGTTTTAGTAATTAAGTTCAACTATGAGTTTTATAATAAAGAGCTTTATGTAATTATGGATTTATTTTAAGAATGACATCATTATTTAGAAGGCACCTTGAATTCAAACACCATATATATAAATCACAAGAACCTTAAATACTTCATATCAACATGTATTTTGATTTGTTGTTAAGTTTGTTGAAACTTGTCTTAATCAAGATTTGATTTCAAGATAACTTATTGATCCAAAAAATAATAAGATTTGATAGTTACTATTTTTAAATATTCTTATCTTATATCAAAAAAGTACATCTTTTAATCAAGAAAGAATAATTTTCTTAAAATCAAAGTATTTATATCTTTAAGTAATAAAATCAACATTAATTTTTGATTCAACCTTTTTTAAGTAAATTCAGTGAAGTATGTTCTTTCATCATCTTGTTTATGATATTAAGAATAATTCTTTTAATTTTCATGATTCTTTTAAATTTAAATTTAAAAATAATCTGTTCTATTTTGAAGGACAATTATACATTCTAAAAGACAAAGCATGATTAGATGTTCTTCAAGCTCATCATGACTTTTTAACAGCCAAATATTTAAGTACAACAAGATTTTATACCTAATATTGAGAGATTTTTGGTGTCCTCAAATGTAAAAGGCATTTAAAGACTTTATACAATTATAAAATATTTGTTTAAGATTCAAAACTCGTGATTATCTTATAGACTTGTTCAATTATTATCTATTTTAAAACAATCATAGTTTTTTGTTTCTATGGATTTTATTACGAATTTTATAATTTCAAGTTCATTTGATTCTAAATTTATGATATTAGATTGTATTACCAAGATGGCACATTTTTTATCATATATAAAATCTATCATAAGTTAAAAAATGGCTAAGCTTTTTCTTGACAATATCTATTGCTATCATAGATTGTATTAAAGAAAAAGAAGTTAGAAGCCACAATACTTAGCATCAGCAAGGTTGCATACAAAGTAAAGTGTAGAGTAAGATGACTCACTTCAAACACTCTTTATTTACAACTAGAATTTACATCAATTATAAATAAACTTCATATACAATTATTTTCATCCTTCTTTCGTACATCCAATTAAATCCTAAATTCTTCTTAACCTAGTCACCACCTAAAATCCTAGCTGCAACTATAGTAACAACTTTTAATCTTTTATTATCTTTTGACTATTAACAACTTACTATGATTTAATTCTATGTGGTAGCAACTATGCAAGCTCTTGCTGATCTTCAACACTCATACTTTATTAATTATCAAAAGGCTTTTAAGCATAATACTTCTATCAACTCGTGGTATTTATCTTTTACAAATACTTTTGTAAGAATATCAGCAAATATATCTTTTATAGCACAATACTTCATACTAATTACTCTATCTTTAATTTTCTCTTATATGAAATGATGTTCAATATCAATGTATTTTATTCTTGAATGGTACTTTGGATTCTTAGTAAATATAGGACATCCTTGCTTATTAGACATTATTGGAATTGCTTCCAATTGCACTAGTCTAATGTCTTCTAAGATTTATCTTATCCAACATGCTTCCATTATATAATGACTTGCTACCATATACTCAGCCTCCATAGTTGATCTTGCAATTGTAGATTATCTCTTACAATTCCATAAAATGGCTTTAATAAAGAATATATATCATATTGTGGATCTTCTATCATTTGCATCTCCAACCCAATTTGCATTACAATAACCTTAAAAATTAATGTTTTTACTACTAAAACACAATTTAAAGTTCTTTTTATCTTTCAAATACCTTAATATCTTTTTTATCATTGCCCAATGCAAAGGTCCTCTCTTAGACATGTATTGGTTCATAACACTCATACTAAATATAAGATCTACTTTTATAGCCACTATTACATATATAAGTGAGCATACTATTACTTTATATAAAATAATTTATATTTTACTTTTAACCTAAACATACTCTTCATCCGTGAGCTTTATCAACTTTAAATTGGCGTCCAAAGGTATTCTAATGGATTTGTAATCCTTCATATTGAATTATTTCAATACTTCTTTAATATACTTGCTTTGGTTCATTGTAATGGTCTTATTATCATGATTTCATACAAATTCCATTCTTAAGTGATAGTGGAGTTCTCCCAAATCACTCATCTCACAGTTCTTTTTAAAAATGGTCTTCATTCAATCCATCTTTTTTATATTATTAACCAAGATGATCAAATCATTAATATAGATGATTTTAATCAGAAAAAATTCTTTAGATTCTATCACATATAATGAATAATTAGCTTCATTCCATCCAAATCTTTTATTGACAAAAAATAAGTCAATTGGTACCATATTTTTGGAGATTATTTCAATCCTTACAAGGATTTTTTCAACTTGCATAAAAGGTGTTCTTTGCCTTGTTATGCAAATCCTTGAAGTTCATCCATGTAAATATCTTCTTATAATTTTTCATTCAAAAAAGCCATCTTCACATCCATTTGGTGCATTTCAAAGTCTATTGCTCCTTTAATTCTTACAATGGTCATAATGGTGGTAAATTTGGCAACAACTACATAAGTCTCATTGAAGACAATACTAAAAACTTCTGAATAACTTTTGGGAATTAATCTTGCTTTGTGCTTCATCAACATACATATTGCATTTCTTTTAGTCTTAAACACCTACATACAATCAACACTAGATTGATTTGCTAGAAGAAGTACCAATTCTCATGTATCATTTTTTATAAAGAATTGATATTTTTCTTTCATAGCCTTCTCTCATTTAATTACATTTTGGAAATTTATACCATCACATAAAGACAACAGATGAGCAAGGAATATAATATTTGCATATTCTTCACAAATTTAAAAAAAGATGTGGTTCTTTTATTATTCACTATATATATATATATATATATATATATTTTTTTTTTCAAGAGATATCTTCTATCATTTAAAGAAGATTTAGCTTGTTTTATTCCAAGCTCTCTTTGAAACTTCTTCTTCTTTAAAGCTTATCTTTTCTTACTTAAAAGTTGATACTCTTCATCATCATCATCATCATCCTCATTATAATCTTTAACATCTTCATTACTGATCTTAGGAATTCATAAGGCCTTCTTTTTCATCTTCTTTGTCTCTTCATCTTTATTCACACCCCCCACCATCTTTATTTACACCCCTACCATCTTTATTGTCTTCATCTTCTTGTTTTTTTTATTGAATTCAAAGATGTGACTACAAACACACCATTACTCCCACTTGGATACATCTCCAAGTGCTCATAAGCATTCTCATACTCTAAAAATTTAACATCATAATTTTTGATGATCTTTTTGGTGTCCAAACACATTAGTCTAAATGCCTTGGTTCCTTTATAATATCCTAAAAAAATACATTTTGTACCTTTTGTATCAAGTTTGGACCTCATAATAAAACCAATTCTAATAGCTTCACATATACTATTATCTGCCAAAATCATATTTGATGCTAAAATAGCTTTATAAGTATCAAATGAATACTTATAAGTTATCATATGCTTAAAACAACGTGAATCTACTATCTATCTTGACATGGCAGCCATAGAGGTCTTGTTTGTTGCCACAAATGCATAATCTTATCCTCCAAACTCATCTTATATACTATTTGCATTCTCATTTTTTATCTTTTTTTTTTTTTTGTAGCAATTTAAAGTAAAATGTCATACTTTGCTATAAATGAAGCAAGTTTTGGCATTGCCTTATTCGTTTGAATATTTGCTTTTGTCTAATTGTGAGTAGAGTGTTGAATCTACACTTTGATTTTTTTTTTTTTTTTTTTTTTTTTTTTTTTTGGTCACTTCATGGCTAAGTCTTGCTATCACATAGTCCATTTTGAGTTCTTTCATCTTAATGGATTTCAAAGCTACAATGAAATAGTTGTAGGATTTTGGCAAGCTCATGAGTAGAGTTGTGACAACATTTGCCTCCTCTAAGGACTTGTTAATAATTGCAAGTTGCTTTGCAAGTCCCTTCATCTTATTGATGTGTGTTATGAGGTTTTTATCTTCTTCTATCTTATAAGTAAAGAACTTCTTCCTTATATAGATGATGTTGGATAAATTCTTTCTTTCATAGATATTGTAAAGAGTCTTCCATGCTTCTGTTAGTCCTATACAAAAGATAATATAAGAGACGTTGGCTTCATTAATATTACATGCAATCAATCCAAAGGCCTTCTTTTTATGATATTTGTAGTCTTTCTTCTCTTTTGTATCAACATGTATGTTTGGAGACTCTTCACTTTCATCTACAATGTCCCATAAATCCAAAGAAGCCAACAAAAGCTCCATTTTGACCTTCCAACGGTAGAAATTTTTACTTCTAAACTTTTTATTTGCTCTCAAGCCTTCACTATCATTTGAAGCTATATTTAAAAGAAAAAATAATAATAAAGCTCTCAAAATCAACAAAAAGGTGTTGCTACCTTAAAATCTCAAAATACCCTCTTTATAAATAAATTAGTGTTTTCACTCTCAACACTCTTAACTTTACTTCTAGGACTTTCTACCAGTCCAATGAATTATATAAATGTCTCAATCCAGATTTCCAACTCTTATATCATTTTTATGCTTTTAAATCACTTCTAGGTATCATAAAAGGTCTTTTATGTACTTTAAGCTTTTTGAATACATGAAACTACAAAGTTAGTCCATTAAAGATCTAACTTAGTAAAAAAACATATTACAAGTGTTCTATTATATTATCTTAAGATATAAAGTATATTCTAAATTCAAAATACTGTTAATAATAAATACGAGCAAACCAAGATCTAGATCTAGATTTGAATTTGAAAATTAAGAAATTCTAAATCTTAACACCAGCAAAAATAACATGATCTACTCCATACAACAATAAAGACTTCGTATAACTTCAAAATTCAAAAGCAAATATGAGTGGATCTATAACCTATTGAAGAAAGAGAAGTTAGAAGCCACAACATATAGCATCAATAAGGTTGTACATAAAGTGAAGTACAAAGTAAGATGACTCTCACTTCAAACATTCTTTATTTATAAATAGCATTTATATTAATTATAGATGAACTTCATCTATAATTATTTTCATCCTTCTTTCCTACATTCAAGTAAATTCTAGATTTTTCTTAATTTAGCTACTATTATAGTAATATCTTTTAATTCTTTGTTATCTTTTGACTACTAGTAACTTACTATGATTTAATTCTATATAGTAGCAACTATGTAAGATCTTGTTGATCTTCAATAAATTAATCAAAGATATTATATTAGATAAGAAGATTCAATTTATATTAAGATTTTAGAGAATCTTCTTGTAGATTTTAAAGATGTATATAAATCTCTCTTTGGCTTTTCATTCTCAAATTGAAAGATAAATGGAATAGGTGAATCAAGTTCTAGAGTAGTATTTGAGATATACCATCAACTATCATCAAGATAATTGAACAATTTTTTTTGCTATTAGTAGAGTTTTCGTATAATAATTTGATATATTCTTTTATTTAATTTTTTTTCTAATTATAATTACCATCCAAAACTTGATATTTTTTACTTTTCAAAAGTTGATAATTCTATAACAAAAGATTTGATAAATCATTTGTTAGTGCTACATGCTATAATAAAGGCCTAATTAAAAGAAGCTCAAAAAAAAAAAAATCAATGTAGATACTAATTGCAAAGAATGTCATTTATAATATGATAGTTATCAAGATATGATTACTTCATTATAATATTAAGATTACTTATTCTTGTAATGAGTTGGATTATTATAGGCTTGGATCTTTTTTTTATTTTTCAAAAAGTCAATTTTGTTGCTTATTAATTACATCTATAGAAATCTATAAAAATCCATCTTGTATTCTATATATCTTTTTTTGAGCCATATAAGACAATGGATATTTTAAAAAGAAGACAAATGCTACCTCTTTCTATAAAAGTGAATAATGATAAAAAATTTGAGGTGGAAGAAGTCTTAGATTCAAGGTGGTGCTAAAATAGATTGAAATATTTTATTTATTGGCATGGATACAATATTAGTGAATGCACATGAGAACTTGTAAAAAATCTTACAAATATAACAAAGAAGGTTGAGGCTTTTTATTGATAATATCTATTAAAATCAAGATAAAAATAATAAGATCCATAAAAGATGATGTCTGCTCTTAATAGAATTTGTCTCAAAAAAAAGATAATGTCACAAATATATGTATTTAATCCAATAATTACCTATATGATTAGATAGAAATAAGTAAATATATATTAATTTCATGACATCTTTTAGAATAGCTTCTTAGAAGCTTCTTAGATATAATTTTGACTTTACATATGTTTGTAGTTGATTGATAAGTTAGGAACTTGGTCAACAAGTAAACCACATGCCATATATATTAGTAACTTGTGGAATAAGCTAATTATATGGTGCATATATAGAAAACTTACTTTACAAGTTAAGACATATGTCTAGCAAGTTAACATGTATTGAAAGTCTTATGAAACATGACCACATAGCTTTTACTTAGATAGTATATATAAAAAAAAAGTGAAGCCTTTTTTACTCTTGTAAATACTTATTTAGTCCTTCATTTTTTTTCAAGACTTTTTAATCTTATTTTCTTTGACAATAGTCTTTATACTTTAATATTATATCACCTTTCAGTGATTGTTTAGTCTTTTTGAGCGATACAAGAGTATATTGACTTTTTAATTCTTTAATGTTCATATTTTTGATAGCAAATGGATTATTCTACTTCTATTATTATATTTTGATAGTCATAAATTACTCATCTTTAAATTAATAATTTAATTTTTTAATATTACTTTTTTTTGTAGAAATTTTTATTTGATATTATAGATTGTAAATTATTCTTTTTTAATTTAATTTTTAAATTTTTTTTGAGTTGTCTATAAAAAGAAGATTATGAATACTTTTCTCAGTAGAAGTGAGAATAGATTTGTAACTATTCTATATCTTCATGATCTTGTTAATACTCTAGGAGTAGAAACCTCATGTATTTCTAATATGAACCATGGAGGTATTATTCCTATGCATATGGAAGAAGTTAATAATGAAGTTCAAAGTTTATGCTTAAAAAGTTGTGTATTAAGTAAAGCAAGTAGATTAAGTTTAGAATTGAATCCGAAGAGCCTTGCTACTATAAGTATAAGGGAAGGAAGGATAAGTATGCCAAAAAAGTTTGATGGAATAAGATCAAAGTTTTGAGGGTTTCTACAACAAATAAAGCTCTATCTAAGATTGTATTATTTTTAATATGTTAATGAATTTATTCAAGTTGGATTCATATGAATACTTCTTTTTGAGAATGCTCTTTCTTGATTTATATCTTTGATGGAAAAAGATTCACAACTACTTTATGATTTAAATTCATTCTTAGAAGTGCTTATGACTACATTTGAAAAAAATAATCTAGAAAGAGTAGTAGAAATCAAGCTTGTATTTCTAAGACAAGGATCATGTTTAACCACTACATATGCTACTAAATCCTAAAATCTTATTTTTGATATGGATTGAAATAACAAAGCTCTTATCAATTAGTTTTAATATAGATTGATAAATAATATCAAAGATTTATTTTTGATAGTATCAAGAGTAAATTTATTAAAGTAATTTATTACTCAAGGCATTGTATACAATAATCAATTCTATAAAAGACAATAAAAACAAAGATTTGATTAGAGAGGTATAAGTCAAGCCATGGTAATACCTTTGAAGTTTTAAGAAGCTTATTCATTTAAGCCAAAGCCTAAGTAAATTAACACGATATGTTTTATACTTCTTTCTAAATAAAAAAAGATTTATTATCATCAAAAAGATTTTTATCTATACTATAGAAAATCCAAATAAATTACTCAATATTATCCAAAGAAGCAATATAATCACAAAATAAAGAGCATGGTTACCAAAAAATATGATATATCAAAAAACAAGTTTCTTTAGCTATAATAGGAATTGTAGAGCTAAAATCTTATATTACACTTAATAAAGATCTTATTTTTTGCTCAGATCCTTCACCTTGTTTCATAAAAGAAGTATATTTAGAATCAAAAAATCATAAAGTCTTAGTCTTATTAGATTTAAAAGTCTTAACTTTTTTTTATACATAAAGCTTTTATTAAAAAATAAGAGATATTATTAGTCAAGAAAATTGAACCTATATATGTAGAAGTCATAGATGGTTGTTTGTTGTCTTTTGAAGATGTTATCTATAAGACTGTTCTTTTAGATGTAGCAATTAAAGATTATAATAGCATAATAATATTTAATGTCATAAGAACTTCCTTCAATCTAGTTATTTTAGAATTATCATGTTTTAAAAAATGTAATGCTTAGATAGATAGAATTTTTGGTAATCTTAACTTTTCTTATAGTTTAAACTAAAATTTTGGTAGCCAAGTAAAAATATATAAGTTTAGTATGTTCAAATTCTTATTTCTAGCTGCAAGAATTTTTATGCATGCAGTAAAAAAAAAACTCATCTTTTTTTATATATGCCATGCCTATTTTTTATGGTAAAAAGATGTCAAGTGATATTCTTAACTAGTATTAAGATTTCTAAGATGTTTTTGAAATGAGTAATAGAAATATTCTTCCAAATTATTAATCATATGATTATTTAATTCACTTACAAGAAAGAATTCAACCACCATTTAAACCAATCTATAACTTATTATAGAATGGATTGGCTACATTTAAGAAATATATTGATGAAAATTTGTCTAAGAACTTCATATGCCATTCAAAATGTCTAGTAGGATCTTCTATTTCATTTGTGAAGAAAAACAATGAATCGCTATGGATGTGTATAGACTATCAAGAATTTAACAAGATGAACATTAAAAATAGGTATTTCCTACTTTTAATTTTAAGATGATTTGTTTAATTCAACCAAGTAAAGATCTATATAAAAATAGATCTATGAAGAGCATACAATCTAATCCACATCAAAAAAAGAAATAAATGGAAGAATGATTTTTGAACTAAGTATGAACATTTTGAATATAATATCATGTCTTTTAGATTCATGAATAGACTAACTGCTTTTTAACATCTTATGATTGATATTTTTTGTGAATTTTTTGATGGTTTTGTTATTTTTTATTTAGATAATATTTTTTCAAGAATATAAATCTTCAAGAAAAAAATCCTTAATACACTCTTATGTCATTCAAAAGAACTAAAAAATTATTCAAAGATGATATGATATTAAACTAGAATGGCTATTACCAAAGATGAGAAGACTAAAAAGTCTTAAAATAAGACTAAAGACTAGAAAGATGTTGACAAGAGTGAAGAAGGCTTCAATCTTGTCTCTATATATACTTTCTAATTAGAAGCTATATGGTGATATTTTATAAGACCTCCAATATGTGCTGACTTTATAGGCACATGTCTTAACTTACAAGTTAAGTTTTTTGTATGTATGCCACATAATTATCTTGTTTCACAAGCTACCAACATGTGTGGCTTGTGGTTAATATATTGATCAAGTTTCTAATCTATCAATCAACTATAAATACATGTAATATCAAAGCGTCATTTATGAAGCTTTTAGAAAGCTACTTTAAAAAATATTATGAAATAAATCTATTTTTATCTACTTCTATTTAATTATATAGATAAATACTAGAATAAATATGTATGTCCATGGTATTACGTCTCTTTCTAAGAACAAGTTCCACAAGGAATGATCTTCATATGTTAAAAAAATCTAAAATGCAGAAAATTGTATTTGCCACAAACTTTGATTTTTTTTTTCTCTTTGAAGTAGGACATGTTATTCTAGACAATCTTTATCTTGATTACATCATCTTGAAGGTTGTGACAATTGCAATGTCTTTTTTTATAAGTTAATAAATGAAAGCTCTTAAATTGAATTTGTTGGTTGTTAGTTCTCTATTTCTTTAATGTCACAAATACTTAGAAGCTACAAATATGGATAGAAGGTAGAATGCTATCTTTCTTGGATCTTAGTTCTTTTATAGTGAAGATTTACTATTCTTTATCTTAATTTTGATGGATGTTGTTGATAAAAAGCCTCAATTCTCTTTGTTGCATTTGCAAGATTTTTTACTAGCTTCTATGTATATTCACTAATATCATAACCAAATCAATGAATAAGATATTCCAACTTAATTTTTCGGTACTTTGAATCTAAGATTTCTTCCAACTTAAATTTTTGATTGTTATCCACTTTTATAAGAAGAAGTAGTATTTGTTTTCTTTTCAAGATATTCACTATCTTATATGGCTCAAGAAGAGACACATGAAATAGAGAGTGGATATTCATAGACTTTGGTAGATATAATCAATAAGCAACATGATTAATTTGTTCACAAATAGAAAAAGGTCCAAGCCCATAATTATCCAACTTGTCACAAGAATGAATAGTCTTCATATTATAATAGAATAATTATATCTTTTTATCCATATTGAATTGTGATTGTTCCTTACAATAAGCATTTGCATTAATCTTTTGTTCTTCTTGAGCTCTTTTTAATTGCACCTTCACTGTTGCATATAACTTTGACAAATGATTTGTCAAATCTTTTGTCGTAAGATTATAAACTTTTCAAAAGTCAAAAGTATCAAATCATGGATGATAACCATAATTGGCAAAAAAAGTGTTTGTTGAATAGAAGAGTATTTAAAATTATTGTAAATAAACCTTACCAATAGTAAAAGCGTTGTCCAATCATTTTGATGATAATTGATGGTACATCTCAAATATTGCTCTAGAATTTAATTCACTCCTTTAATTTGTCTATTAATTTAAAGATGAAAAGCTAAAGAGAATTTTATATCAATTTTTAAAATATTAAAAATGATTTTCTAAAATCTTGATATAAATTGAGTCCTCCTATCTGATATAATATCCTTGAATAATCGATGATAGCAATAGATGTTGTTAAAAAAAACTTAGCCATTTCTTCAGTTATGATAGATTTTATACATGGTATAAAATATGCCATCTTAGTAAAACGACTTACCATCATGAATATAGAATCATATGAGCCTAAGATTAAAAGATCCGTAATAAAATCCATAAAAATGGAAGACCATGGTTGTTCTAGAATAGGAAATGACTACAAAAGTCCATAAGATTGATGACAAGGAGTTTTGGATCTTGAAAAAATATCACATAATTATATAAAGTCTTTGATTGCCTCTCACATTTGAGACTACTAAAAATCTCTTAATATTAGCTTCAAATACTTGTTGTATCCAAAATATCCAATTATTGAAAAGTCATGACAAGCTTGAAGAATATGTAATCGTGCCTCATTTTTTGGAATGTATAATCATTCTTTGAAATAAAATAGGTTGTTTTTAAACTTGAACTTAAAAGCATCATGAGATTTAGAAGAATTATTCTTGATATCATGGACAAGAAGATGAAAGAATATACTTGATTGAATTTGCTTAATAAAAGTTGAATCAATAGTCAATGTTGATTTTATTGCTTCAAGGTGAAAATGCTCTGACTTCAAGAAAATCATTCTTTATTAATCAAAAGATACTTTTCTTTTTTTGATACACGATGAGAATATTTAGAAAAGACGTCCAATAAATCTTATTATTTTTTAGATCAATAAGTGATCTTAAAATCAAATCTCAATAAAGACATGTTCCAACAAGCTTAGCAACAATTCAAAATATGTATTGGCATAAAGTTCTTGAGGTTCTTGTGATTTTTTATAAAATAAGTGAATTCAAGGCACCTTCTAAATAATGATGTCATTCTTGAAATGAATCCATGATTATAAGGAGCTCTTTGTTGTGGATCTCATAGTTAATCTCTATTGCTAAAAAAAATTTGGAATAAAAAGCTATAAGATAGAATTTATTATCTACTCCTATTTGTGAATATATTATATTTTAGGCAAAGTCTAAAGCATCTATTTCCATAAATAATGCCTTAGAAAAGTCAATACAATATAAGATTGATGTAGAAATAAATTCTTTTTTAAAGCATCAAATGATAATTTTGCTTCTTTATTTCACTCAAGTTTGTCTTTATAAGTCAAACGTATAAGAAGAGCTGCAACTTAAGAAAAATTCTTGATGAAGATCCAATAGAAATTGGCAAAGCTTAAAAAATATTGCACATCTTTTGCTATTCTTAAAATCTTCCAATCCATGATAGTCTGGACCTTCTTTGAATCCATCATTAGTCCTTTGTTAGAAATGATGTATCGTAGGAAGTCAACTTGACTAGTGTGAAATACATACTTTTTTAACTTGACATATAATCTTGCATCTTTAAGTTTTTATAACACACAACAAACATGAACTTCATGTTCTTTTATATTCTTAGAATAGATTAAGATATTGTCTAAATAACAAATGACAAAGTCATCAAGAAACTCACAAAAGACATCATTCATTAGATGTTGAAAAGCAACTAGTGTATTTATGACTCTAAAAGGCATGACATTATATTCAAAATATCCATACTTGATTCAAAATTAAATTTTTTATTCATCTTTTTTTTAATGCATACCAAATTATATGCTTCTCATAGATCTATTTTTTTTATAGATCTTTTTTTAACTGAATTAATAAAAAAGTCTTGAAATCAAAGATAGAGGATACCTATTCTTGATGGTGATCTTGTTGATTCCTTAATAGTCTACACATCTATAAAGATCTATCTTTTTTCTTCACAAATAAGATAGGAGCCTAATTGGAGGTTTAAAATGGCATATGAAATTCTTAGCCAAATTCTCATCAATAAACTGTTTGAGTATAGCTAACTTGTTTTGTGATAGGCTATAGATTGGTCCAAATGGTGATTGAGCTTCTTCTTGAAGATTGATAGAATAATTATTATCTCTTAAAAAAGTAATGGTAAAAGTAATTAATCAAATTATTATTATTAATCTATAATAAAAGTAAAAAATCTTAAAGATTAATTTAAAAATAAAAGTTAAAAATTAAAGATAAAAATAAAAGAAATAAGATGAAAGGTTAAAAATTAAAAATTAAAATATAAAAGTTGAAATATGAAAGTCACAAATTATTATAATGATAAAAGTAAAAGTGGGGCTAAAGAGAGATAATAGCAAAGGTACCTTGATAATGCCTAAGAATTGAGGGCAGCAAATCCTTTCTATTCCAAAATTTTTCAAAATTTTTAATTAATTCAAAATTGGATGATTTTTAGCTTATTACAAAGTTAACTTGAAGTTGCTTGTATTTTAATAAAATTAAATTCAATCTAATAACTAAGCCACTAAAATTGTTCCTTCAAAGTTGAGTGACTAAGATTATTATGGCAGACAACCTCTCTCCACTTGAAAATTAATCAAAAACTAAATTCATCCTCATATTTAGTAAAATTTATTCCATTAGAAGTTCAGCTTAATGATGCACTTAATTTCAAAATTTCACAATAATCCAATCAAGAAGCACTACGAAGTGCTTTTTCAAAAGTGGGTGATCTAAACTACCAAGGCAACCAACCTCTATATACTCAAAATTCCACCAAATTTTTTTCCTTACTCTAAATCAAGCAACCTTTATCTTGTTAGGAAGCTAATACTAAAAGATATAATTAAAAAAAATACATTAAAAATCTAAAAATTGAATAACAAATTGAAGAAAATCCAAGCCTCTTGAATCCTTAGGATATTTGGGAGGCCGAGGGAGCTATCTACCACAATAAATTATATTTTAAAAATCCAATGACTATTATTTACTACTAAAGATCCATATATATACAACCACAAAATTCAAAATGAGATTAAAAATAAAAATAAAAATTAAGTTTAGGATTCAAGATCAAAATTTGGTATGGCTTTGTCCTTCATCAAAAGAGGAGAGAGAGAGGGCTTGGAAAACCAAGCTACTCTTATACAATTGAGTGGTGGCTTGTAGAAGGGTGGCTATATCTCCACCTTTGATCTCTAAGATCCCTAATATAGATCTATGGCCTTCATTCATCTAAGAGTCAATTTTGTTATCAAGGCTGATGGCTCTTGTAAGTAATTTTTGATAAATATAACTTCACCATTGTATTCAAAACACCTTTTTAAGCTAAGATAGACTATCTACATGCCTCAATTCATGTTCAATTGTAATTTTTATGAAATTTTTTACCTACAAGGATCTTGGCAATTCTTGTAAAATTCTTTAAAATGAGAATTTCATTGCTCTACTTGTATTTTGAAGGAGACGGTGCTGATCTTGTTTTCTTCACTCCATGGGGTGAATCCGGTGCCACCATTGCATTAAAAAGGCTTCTATTAATTAGAAGAACTACCATGCTACTTGAATTTGTTGAATTTGGAGGAAATCTCAAAACTATCATTACTAATCTTCAGTAGATCTTTTAGAAAATTATAATTCGAACTCACTTTAAATCATATGAAATTATTGTAGGTGAACTCATAGGCTTTTAGTCAACCCTCATAGTAGTGACTAACAACCTCTAAATTATTAAAATTAACTAAGTTGCTATTCTAATTTTTTAATTCTTATTATTTTGATCCTAATTAATCTAATTTAAGGAATTAGGCTATGATTTATACCATCAAAGGTTGTAATTCTAAAAATTTTATAAAACTAAATTTTACTTATATTAATCTTAATCTAATTTATTTAATTATCATAAAATAAGGAAATAATAAAAATTTAAATTTTAAAGCATAATTGAGAGTTCACATCATGTATGAAAGTTCTTATACCTATGAGTAAGAATTTGAATGTACTAAACTTATATATTTCTACTTAACTAATAAGATTTTAGATTAAATTATCAAAAAAATTAAAATTACAAGAAATCTAATCTATCTAAGGATTATACTTGTTAATCAAGATAATCTTAAAATAATCAAATTGGATAGAAATCTTATTGCATTAAATATTATTATGCTATTATGATCTTTAATTGCTATATCTAAAGGATCAGTCTCATGTATAATATCGTTAGAAGATAGCAAACGATCATCTATGACTTCTACTTATATAGATTTAATTTTCTTGACTAATAATTTCTCTTCTTTTTTGACAAAATTTTTGTCTAAAAAACAAGTTAAGGCTCCTAAATCTAACAAAGTAAAGACTTTGTATTTTTTCTTGTCTTAAATAAACTTCTATTATAAAACAAGAATAAGGATTTGAGGAGAGAATATGACCTTTATAAGAAGTTACATAAGATTCTAGTTGCATGGGGTCGTATGGTATAATTTATAATTTACGAATCAACGGGGTAACTAATTGTAGAGAATTTAGTTATGTTATGACTTATTGGCTAAGCTCCAATAAAAGATTTATTCCACTTTTTACTTACATGCAAAGTCTTGGCTTCTACAAAATTCCTTTATTTTGTATAAAAGCTCAAAATTTAGTAAAATCTTTTTAATATATATATACATTCTCTACAAAGGATTTTTTTTCTCCAAAATTTGCAATCTTGTATCTTTTGATCTAATCATTTAGTTTTTCTTAAATTTTTATATAATGTAGCTATTACTCTTAAATTTTACTACAAAAAAAATGAACTATAAATTTGCTACCAATCTTTTGGCATCTTAGAAATCCTAGCAAGAACTCTAAATCCTAACTTACATGTACTTGAACATTATTTTCTTCATATTTCAAAAATCCAAAATTCAAATGCTATAAAATTTAAGCACAAAGTTTATTAACATGACTATATATATTTTTGAAAAAATTTAGCCAAAATATTATCAAATTACTCAAGATATAGCTTAAAATACAACTACTAGTAATTGGAGCATTTACTACCTTTAGATTGCAAGTGTTGACTTCAACCTCCAATATATCCTTCATTCCAACTTAGAATTTATTATGCACTATACAATAAGTATAGTTTAAAAAAAAAAAAAAAAAAAAAAAAAAAAATCTTTAACTCAAGTCAAGTCACTGATCCTTCATTGCTTTTTGAACATGCATATTATATCTAAAAAAATGACATTAGATAAAAAATCAACACCTTAACTTTAAGCATCTATATTTCCTTCATAAAAACTCCAAATCACTTAAAATTTTAACTAAAACCATAGCCAAAATCCTCAATTTGCTAATCTTAGCTTCTAAAGTTTGAATTGCTTCTAAAGAGTAACTCTAATCCCTAATAAGGCCTTGGGCAACCTCCTTGAAGGCCATTGGACATGATTTTTGGCCAATAAGAATAGAGATTTTTATCATCCATTTCCATTCATCCATATTGATACCTTAACTTTTATTTTTGCTATCAAGATTCCTCTCTAATTTTATTTTTAATAAAATTTATATAATATATGCTCTAAATATTAAATAAAAGAAACAAAATAAGACTTCAAGGATCACAAATGTCTAATAAATATGACTTTAAATATATAAAAGTTACTATCTACCAAAATTAATCTTAAAAGCTACTATTAAAAGAAAATAAAGTTATATAAATTCTAATAGTAATTCTTTTAAACATCCTCTTTTTAAAGTAATAATCTAACTACATTCATAACCAATTAAAATCCATTAACATGGCTCTTACCATGTTACTTAATAAATTGTATATCAAACATATAAAGACAATATTTTCACATCATAGTTAAACTACAATATAACAATGGTCTTTATTGTAGTTGGAGAAACTTATTTTTAATACATTTTCTTCTTTGGCAACCATGCTTCTTATTTTGTGGTTGCGTTGTTTGTTTTGACAATATTAAGCAATGTATTTAACTTCTCCACAATATAAGCATAAGCCTTCTTGATGTCGTCAAGTCTTTTCCTGCTCTATAAGGAATTTAAAATATACCATATCAATTTGTATTGGTTTTAGCCATGATATATAAGTTTCTAAAAACTTAAAAGATACCATCATTATTTGACTTGTTCCTCTCCAACTAAGTCTTTGTTCTTGACATCTTTTAAATAATTAATTAAGACATATAATAGCTTGAGCAATAAATTATTCCAAAGATTTTACCTTTGATATTTTTAATAATAAATCTTTAACATTATCCTTCATTCTATATTAAAATTAATTCATAAAGGCTTTGTCATTCTAGTCCATGTTGCAAATAAGGTTTTAGAATTCAGCATATATAATGGCTAACTGTAATCCTTATTCTAAAGATAAAAACTTATTCTATACTATTCTTTTTTGATTACTTTCTCCAAATTAAGCTATAAACACTTTTAAGAATAAATTCAAATTATAAAAGAGTTGCAAATCTTTTTCTATCAAAGGTACAAATTAAAAGAGAGCACTTCTTGATAAAAATGTACTTATGAATCTAACTTAAGTAAATCCATCAAGATATTGGAAGGAATACAATTTTAGATAAAGTTTAACTTATTGCAAAAATCCTCAAAATTTTGATCTTATTCTATCAAACTTCTTAGGCATACTAATCCTTGTTCTTGTCATACTTGAAAAAACAAAACTTTTTAGATTTGGTTCTAAGGTCAATCTACTTGCTTTCTTCAACTATGTAATTTTTTAGTATAGACTTTGAACTTTTTTTATATGTGTAGGAATAGTACATCCATGATTCACATTAAAAATATATAATTTTTTTGTTTTTACATATTTGACAACTTATGAAGAGTTACAATAGTTACAATTCTATTCTCACTTCTATTAAGAGTAGTATCCATAAACTTTTCTTCCATAAATAGTTCAAATAAATTCAAAAGTTAAATTAGAAGAGGATAATTTATAACCTTTAATATCAAATAAAATTTCTAAAAAGAGAGATGATCCACTTTTTTTAAAAAAAAACTAGTCTCAAAAAACAAAATTATTTTTTTGAAAGGCAAATAATCTACAATCTTTAAAATACAATAATAGAAGTGAAATATTCTACTCACTTCTAAAACAAGCCAAAAAAATAAGCTAGAATTCTTATCAAATTATTAAGAATATAAATCTTAAAAAAAAGAATCCTTAATAAATTCTAGTATTATTCAAAAAAATTAGAAAGTTATTCAAAAATAATTTAATATTAAACTAGAATGGCTATTGCCAAAGAGAAGAAGACTAGAAAGTCTTGAAACAAGACTAAAGATTAGAAAGGTATTGACAAGATTAAAAAAGATTTTACTATTGCATCTATTTATATTCTTAACTAAGTACTACATGGCGATGTCCTATAAGATCTCTAAAACATGTCAACTTTGTAAGGCACATATCTTAACTTGCAAGGTAAGTTTTTTATAGGTATGCTACATATTGAGCTTGTTTCACAAGCTACCTATACATGATTAACTTGTTCATCAAGTTTCTAATCTATTAATCAACTACAAACATATGTAAAGTCAAAGCAGCATCTATGAAGCTTCTTTAGAAAATATTATAAAATAAATCTACTTTTATCTACTTCTAATTAATCATATAAGTAAATATTAGAATACATATATATATATATATATATATATATATATATATATATATATATATATATATATATACATTTATTCCTAAAATATTCTAATCTATTTTAAAAAGATAGAAAAATATAAATTTTATGTTTGTCATGTATTACAAAAATTTAAAGATGCAAGTTTATATGCCAAGATGAAAAAGTGTGTATTCTACGTTAATGAAGTCAACTTTCTAGAATACATCATTTCTTAAAATGGTCTAATTATGGATCCAAAGAACATTCAAATTAACATAAATTAGAAGATTCTAATAACAATAAAAAATGTGTAATGTTTTTTTTGGTCTTTGTCAATTACTACCAAATTTTTATTAAGAACTTTTCTCAAGTTATAGCCTCATTTACATGTTTAACTTATAAAGACAAACTTGAGTGAAATAAAGAATTCAAAGTATTGTTTGATGCTTAAAAAAAAAATACTTCTATTCCAATCTTGTATTGCAATGAATTTTTTAAGGCATTTTTTATAGAAAAAAATATATCAAATTTTATCTTGTATGTAATATTATCACAAATAGAAGTAAATGATAAATTCCATTCAATAGCTTTCTATTCCAAAAAAAATCAGCAATAGAGATCAACTATAAAATCTATAATAAAAAACTTTTTGCAATTTGTGAGTGTAAAATTCACTCCTCAATCCAAATTACAAGACGGCCTTAATTAAGATTTTCTTGTAATTGGTGGTATGAAATAGAAGTAGCAAAAAGAAGAATAAAAGAAGCAAACACAAAAACAAGTGAAACAAGAGCAAACAAGTAATTGTATACTATAAAACTAATCATAGTCTGTTTATTGAGTTTTTATCCATTAAAAAGTAAAAAATAAAAGTAAAAATTATATTTTTAGAAATTAAATTTTTTTATCTTTCCAATGGTATAAGAAACATATAAATCTAAGTTACTATAAATAAGTTATGAAGGTTTAAAAATAATAAGTAAATAAATATAAAATTAAGTAAATAAATTTTATCTCAATGATAACTTGCTTAAGAAATCAAGAGTTTAAGCCTCACCAAGGCTCACAAGTAGTATATATGGGTATCTAAGAGAGGCCACAAGGCCTTAGTCTTATCCTTCTAACTACTTTCAAGGTGCTACAATCCATATAGAACTTGTAGACCTCTTTTTTTATAAAGATTATATTAGGTGCTGGTCCTCCTATTTTCTACTAATAAAACCAATAAATTTTTTTTTGACTTCACCAATGGTTTAGAAATACCTACTTAGCCAAGGAACCTAAAGCAGCCTTCAAATCTTGCTTCATTTCTTCATAATGGCTCCCGAAGTGGTAAAACTCATTTTTACCAAAATCTTAGAATTGCTCTAAACATTCCTTAAAATTCTAAATAAATTCTAAATAAAATTTAAAAATTACTATAATAATTTTATAATTCTAATATCAATTCAAAGCTATAATTTCCTATCTTGGTGATTTTTTATAGTTATAAAATCAATTTAAATCCACTATAAATCCTACTTCTTATATAAATAACTAAAAAGACATGAAATTCTTTCTCATGCTTCTTCTAACTACTAACTAATATTTATAGTTTTTTTATAATTAGTATGTATAGAAAGAAGTCCAATATAAATATTGACCTTAGTAAATAATCCTCAATACTCAATAAGATGTAAAAAATACTAAACCAACTAAGATAATTGCTTCCAAGACTTACTAAGACTCTAATTCTACAATTAATATTTTAATTTTCTATTTGTCTAAATATTTTTATACTATTCACCATATATTGTGATTCTAAATACTCTAAATAAATCTTTTTATTCTAAAATAATTAATAAGTCAATTTAATAACTCACACAATTATAGATTCTTTTTATAAATAACATCATATCATAAAATTATTTTTATGAATAGCTTTTAGTTTAATTATTATATATATAGATCATAAGAACCTCAAGTACTTCATGTCAACATAGGTATTGAATTATTATCAAGCTTATTAGAGCATATTATTATAATAATTTGATTTTAAGATCACAAGATTTGTCAGACACACTTTCTAAACGTTCTTAACTTATATTAATAGAAAGAGGTGTGGCTTTTAATTAATAAAGAATAATCAACTTGAAGCCTCAATAATTTCATTTTTGAGTAATAAAATCAACTTTGACCATTAATTCAATATTTATCAAGTAAATTCAATCAAGTATGTTCTTTGATCTTCTTTTTTATAATATTAAGAATGCTTCTTTTAAATCTCATGATACTTTCAAGTTTGAGTTCAAAAAAAACCTATTTTATTTTGAAGGTTGCCTATATATTCCAAAAAGAAAAGTAAATTTATATGTTCTTCAAGTATGTCATGATTTTCTAGCAACTTAATATTTTGAATAAAACAAGATATTGTAGCTTATATCTAGAGATTTTTGGTGGCAATAAATGTGAAAGGCTATAAAAGATTTTGTGCAATCATGTGATATTTTTTCAAGATGAAAACTTCTTTGTTATTGATCCTATGGATTTTTCCAATAATACCTATATTAGAATAACTATGGTCTTTTATTTTTGTACATTTTATTCTAAATCTTTCAAATTCAAGTTCATATGATATTATATTTATGATCATATATTACTTCAATAAAATGGCACATTTTGTATCATGTGTAAAATCTATTTTAGAGAAGAAATAACCAAACTTTTTCTTAACATCTATTGTTATCATGGATTTTCAAAAAATATTATATTAGATATAAGGACAAAATTTGTATCAAGATTTTAAAGAACTCCTTTCATGATATTGAAGATATATATAAAATTTTCTTTGGCCTTTCATCCTCAAATTAATACACAAATGAAATAGATGAATCAAATTCTAGAAGAGTGTTTGAGGTATACAATCAACTATCATCAAGTTGATTAGAAAACTTTGTTACTATTTACAAAGTTTGAATAAAATAATTTGGTATATTCTTCTATTTAATAAAAAAAATTCTTTACT
This sequence comes from Physcomitrium patens, assembly GCF_059467195.1. Taxonomy (NCBI): domain Eukaryota; kingdom Viridiplantae; phylum Streptophyta; class Bryopsida; order Funariales; family Funariaceae; genus Physcomitrium; species Physcomitrium patens. Next base: position 5,196,706 of record NC_143410.1, read on the forward strand.
AATTATGATTATTATCCATAATTTGATACTTTTGAATTTTTAAATGCTAATAATTTTGTAGCAAAAGATTTGACAAATCATTTATTAGAGCTATATTCAACAATAAAAACATAGTTAAAGGAAGTTCATAAAAGATAAAAGATCAATATTGATGCCTATTATAAAAAATAACTATAATTCAATATAGGTATCAAGGTATGGTTACTTTTTTGTAATATCAAGACTATTCACTTTGGTGACAAATTGGAATATTATAGGCTTAAATCTTTTTTTATTTATAAAAAAATCAAGCTTCTTGCTTATCAATTATATCTACTAAATTCTATAAAGATCCATCCTATATTTGATGTGTCTCTTTTTTAGCCATATAAGACAGTGAATATCCCAAGATGAAGACAAATACCACCTCTTCTTATAGAAGTAGATAATTATCAAGAATTTAGAATAGAAGAAGTCTTAAATTTAAGGCACCACCAAAATAGATTGAAATATCTAGTTCATTAGTGCAAATATGATATTATTGAATATATATGGAAGCCAGTAAAGAATCTTGCAAATGCAATAAAGAAGGTTGAGACTATTTATCAACAATATCTATCAATATTAAGATGAAAAGTTATAAGATCTATGAAAGATGATGACCACTGCTTATGAAACTTGTGTCTAAAAAAAAAGATAATATCACAAACATACATATTTAATTCAATAATTATTTATATAATTAGGTAGAAGTAGATAAATGTAGATGAATTTTATAATATTTTTTATAAATGTTTCTTAGAAGCTTCATAGACATAATTTTGATTTCAAACATATTTGTAGTTGATTGATAGGCTGAAAATTGGTCAACAAATTAGTTATGTATCATACATATTGATAGCTTATAGAACAAGTTAACTATGTGGCGTACCTATAAAAACTTACCTTGTAAGTTAAGATATGTTTTGTAAAGTCAACACGTGTTGGATGTCCTATAAAATATTGCCACATAGTTCTTAGTTAGATAGTATATATGGAGACAAGGATGAAGCCTTCTTCACTCTTTTCAATGCCTTTTTGGACTTCAGTCTTTTTGTCTTTGGCAATAATCATTCTAATTTAATATTATATCATTTTTAAGTGATTATGTTGTCTTTTTGAATGATACAAGAGTGTTTTGATCCTTCAATTCTTGAAGATTCATGTATTTGATATCAACTTGCAAGACACATATCTAATTTATAAGAAAAGTTTTATATATGCATCACATAGAAAATTTCTACCACAAGTTACCAATATGTACAACTGTCATATATATATATATATATTTTTACTCCAATTATTACTTATATGATTAAATAAAAGTAGATAAAAGTAGATTGATTTTATAACATCTTCCAAAAAAGCTTCTTAAAAGCTTTATAGATGTGATTTTGACTTTACATGTGTTTGTAGTTGATTGATATGTTAGAAACTTCATCAACAAATTAAGCACAAGCCATATATATTGGTAGCTTGTAGAATAAGAAGCTAATTATGTGGCATACATACAAAAAACTTATCTTGCAAATTAAGACATATATCTAACAAAGTCAACATATGTTGGAGATCCTATAAAATATTGCCATGTAACTCCTAATTAGAAAGTATGTATGGAAGCAAGAATGAAGCTTTTTTTACTCTTATCAATGCCTTTCTAGTCTTTAGTCTTATTTCAAGACTTTATAGTCTTTTTGTCCTTAGCAATAGCCATTCTAATTTAATATATTATCATTTTTGAGTGATTTTTCAGTTCTTTTGAGTGACACAAGAATGTATTGAGATTTTTTTTTTTGAGATTTATGTACTTAATAATTTGACAAGAATTCTAACTTGTTATTCTTGTCTTGTTTTAGAAGTAGGTGGATCATTGTACTTATATTATTGTATTTTGAAGGTTGCAGATTATCCACTTTTAAATAAATTATCTAATTTTTTAACACTAATTTTTTTCTTATGAAAAATAATTTATCTTTCTTTGTAGAAATTTTAATTTGATATTAATAATTATAGATTATTTTCTTTTAATTTGACTCATAGATTTGTTAAGTTATTTAAAATAGAAGAAAAAATCAAAGATGCTATACTTAATAGAAGTGAAAATAGATTTGTAACTATTATAGATCTTTACAAACTTGTCAACATTTTTAGGGTAGAAATTTCACACATGACTAGTGCCAACCACAAAAATCCTAATCCTATGCTTGTAGAAGAAGTTCAAAATCTATATTAAAAAATTATGTAGTTGAAAGAAATAAGTAGATTGACCTTACAACCAAATTTAAGAAGTTTTATTTTTAGAAGTATAATAGAAATAAAGATCAGTATGCTTGAGAAGTTTCATGGAAGAAGATCAAAATTTTGAAGATTTTTGCAATAAGTCAAGCTCTAATTAAGGTTGTATCTCTTCCAATATCCTAATAGATTTACTCAAGTTGAATTTATAAGCACCCTTCTATTTAGAAGTGCTCTCTTTTGGTTTGCACCTTTGATAGAAAAAGATTCACAACTTCTTTATGATTTGAATTCATTCTTAAAAGTGTTTACGGCCATATTCAAAGAAAGTGATTAAAAAGAAATTAAGTTCTTATATTTATGATAAGGATCACAATCAGCCACCATATATGTTGTTTGATTCTAAAATCTCACTTGCAATATAGATTAGAATAATAAATTCCTTATTAATCAATTTTAATATGGATTAAAAGATAATATCAAAGATTTCTAATTGACAATATTAAAAGTAAAATCTTTGAAATATTTTATAGCTCAAGCTATTGCATGTAACAATTGATTATTTGAAAGATATCAAGAATAAAGACTTGGCTAAAGAAGAACAAATCAAGTAATAATGATAGCTCCCAAGTTTTTAAAAACTTATTCATCAATATCAAAATCAATGCAAATTGATACAATATGTTTTCAAGTCTTCTCAGAGTAAAAAAAGACTCAACATTGTCAAGAAGATTTTTGCTTATATTATGGAGAAGCTAAGTAAATTATTCAAAATTTTCCAAAGAAGCAATGTGATTACAAAATAAAGAGTATAATTGCCAAAAAAGTCAATATGTCAAAAAAATGAATTTCTCTAGTTACAATAGAGATTGTATGGCTGGAATTATATGCAACACTTAACAAAGATCTTATTTTCTTCTTAAATCCTTCAAATTATTTTATAATAGATGTATATTTAGGACTTAAAAATTACAAAGTCTTTGCATTATTAGATTCAAGAGCCTCAACTTATTTTATAATTGAAGAATTTATCAAAAAATAAGAAATAACTTTAATTAAGAAAATTAAATCCCTACATGTAGAAGTTATAAATGGTCATTTATTATCTTTTAGAGATATTATCTGTGAATTTTTTCTTTTAGATGTAATATTTAAAGATCATAATAGAATCATAATATTTAATGTTATAAAATCTTCCTCTAATCCAATTATTTCATAAATATTGTGGTTAAAAAAAATATAACCTTCAAATAAATTAGATTTTTTATAATCGTAACTTTTTTAGTAATTTAATCCAAAATCTGCTTAATTAAGTAAAAATACATAAGTTTAATATATCTAAACTCTTACTAATAGCTATAATAACTTTTATATATATTACAAAAGAAAGATCATCTTTTGTTATGTATGCCACATCTATTTCTAATAGTAGAAAGATGTTAAGTAATATATTTAGCTAATATCAAGATTTTAAAGATTTTTTTGAAAAAAAAATATAAATTTTCTTTTAAAACATCAATCTTATGATTATTCAAATGATTTTCAAGAAAGAGATCAACCACCATTTAGACCAACCTACAGCTTATTGTAAAATGAGTTAATTACATTAAAATATTATAATAATGAAAAATTAGCTAAAAACATCGTACTCCATTTAAAATTTCTAGCAAGAGCTTCTATCCTATTTATAAAGAAAAATAATGGATCTTTATGAATATGCATAGATTATTGAAGATTTAACAAGTTCAATATCAAAAATAAGTATTCTCTACTTTTAATTTTAATATTTCTTGATCAACTCAATCAAGCAAAGATCTATACAAAAATAAATCTACAAGAAGTATTGTCAAGGACACAAATTGGAAGAAGATGCATAAAGTCGTGGAATCTGTATCAAAAGGAAAGTGACAAAATAGAAGAAAGTATGTATATTCAAGGAAGAACTAGAATGGCTATTGCCAAAGACTAAAAAACATAAGACTCTTGAAACTAGACTAAAAACCAAGAAAGGAGTTGACAAAAGTAAGGGAGGCTTCATTCTTGCTTTTATATATTACTTAACTAAGGAATATGTGACAACATGTTATAAGACCTCTAATACGTGTCCAACTTACAAGACTCATGTCTAATTTGCAAGGCAAGTTTCTTAGGTGTACGTGATATGTCTAACTTGTACTACAAGTGGTCAACATGTTGACATGTGGCCTCCTTATTGGCTAAATTTTCAACCTACCAATCATCTATAGATATGTATAAAGGCAAAGTAGTATCTATGAAGCTTCTAGAAATTTTTCCACAAGATATTATCAAATTTATCTACTTTAACTTACTTCTACCTATTCTTATTATCTACATAATTATCAAGATAAATATGTATGTCTCTGACAAGTATACAACTTAGTCTACATCAAAGAAGGATATGAATAAAAGACTACTTTTTGAACTAAGTATGGATATTTTGAATATAATATCATACATTTTAGATTCACAAATACACCAATCATTTTTTAATATTTTATAAATAAAAAAATTTATGAGTTTTTTGATGATTTTGTTATTTGCTATTTAAATGATATTCTAATCTACTCTAAAAATATAAAAGAATATGAACTTCATATTTGATATATATTACAAAAATTTAGAGATGCAAGATAATATACCAAAGATGAAAAAGTGTATATTCTATACTATTTAAGTTGACTTTTTAGGATACATCATTTCCAACAAAGGTCTAATGATGGATCTAAAGAAGGTCCAAAATATCATAGATTGGAAGATTTCAAAAACAATAAGAGATGTGCAATGCTTTTTAAAATTTGCCAATTATTTCAAAAAAATTATCAAGAATTTTTCTCAAATTGTGGCTTTTCTTATAGGTTTTACATGTAAAAATAAACTTCAATAGAGCAAAGAAATTGAAGCATCTTTTGAAGTCTTGAAGACAACATATATTTTTGCATCAATTTTATATCACATCAATTTTTTCAAGGTATTTTTTATGAAAATAGACACATCAAATTTTGTTGTAGGTATTGTTTTGTCATAAATAGGAGTAGATGATAAGCTCCACCTAATAGCTTTTTATTCCAAGAAATTTCAGTAGTCAAGATTATCTATGAGATCCATAACAAAGAGCTTTTTGTAATCATGGATTCATTTTAAGAATGGCATCATTATTTAGAAGGTGCCTCAAGTTCAATAATTTTGTATACAAATGATAAGAACCTTGAGTATTTCATGTCAATACATATTTTAAATTGTTGCCAAGTCTATTGGAGTATATTTTTATCAAGATTTGATTTAAAGATTATTTATCAATCTATAAAACAACAAGGTTTATTACATGCTATTTTAAAATATTTTTATCTTATATCAAATATATATATATATATATATATATATATATATATATATATCTTTTGATTAATAAAGAATAATATTTTTGATGCTAAAGTATTTATATCTTCAAGCAATAAAATCAACATTGATTATTGATTCAATTTTTTTAAAGTAATTTCTATCAAATATGTCTTTTAATCTTCTTATTTATAATAATAAAAATAATTCTTTTAATTTTCATAATTCTTTTAAATTCAAATTTTAAAATAATCTATTCTATTTTGAGAGACAATTATATATTCTAGAAGGCAAAGCGTAATTATGAATTCTTCAAGTTTGTCATGACTTTTCAACAATTGGATATTTTAGATATAATAAGACTTAGGAGCTAATATTGAAAGATTTTTGGTGGCTTCAAATGTGAAAGGTAGTCAAAGACTTTATATAATCATATGATATTTTTTTAAGATCCAAAACTCCTGGTCATCATCTTATAGACTTCTTCAGCCATTATCTATTCTGAAACAACCATAGTCTTCTATTTCTATAGATTTTATTACAAATCTTATAGTACCAAGTTTGTATGATTTTATATTCATGATAGTAGATTTTTTTATCAAGATGGTATATTTCGTATCATATATAAAATCTATCACAAGTAAAGAAATGACTAAGTTTTTTTTTAACAATATCTATTGCTATCATAGATTGCTTAAAGATATTATATTGGATAAGAAGATTCAATTTATATCAAGATTTGAGAGAATCCTTTTTAAGATTTTAGAGGTGGATATAAAATTCTCTTTGGCTTTTCATTCTCAAATTGTTGGATAAGTAAAGTAGGTGAATCAAGGTTTGGAGCAATATTTGAGGTGTATCATCAATTATCATCAAGATAATTGAATAATTTTTTTCCATTGATAAAATTTAGATATAATAATTTAATTAATTCTTTTATTCAATAAATATCTTTCTTTTTCAATTATAGTTATCATCTATAACTTAATACTTTTGACTTTTCAAAAAAATTTAACCTTGCAATGGAAGATTTGGTAAATTGTTTGTCAAAGTTCATACAAAAATCAAGATATAGTTAAATAAAGCTCAAAAAAGACAAAAGATCAATGTAGATGTCTATTGCAAGGAACAATTATAATTCAATGTTGATGACAAAGTATAATTACTTTGTCACAATATCAAGACTACTTATCTTTTTGACAAGTTGGACTATGATAGGCTTAAATCTTTTTCTATTTGTAAATAAGTCAATCTTGTTGTTTATCAATTACATCTACCAGAGTCTATGAAGATCTATCCTATATTCCACATATTTTTTCTTTAGCCATATAAAAAAGTGAATATCTCAAAAAAAACAAATGCCACTTCTTCTTATAAAAGTAGATAATGATTCAAAGTTTGAAGTAGAAAAAATCTTAGATTTAAAGTAGTGCTGAAATAAATTAGAATAACTTGTTTATTAGAGCGGATATGATATTAATGGATGGACATAAAAGCCAACTAAGAATCTTGTAAATAAAAAAAAAAAGATTGAGGCTTTTTATCAACAACATCCATTAAATTTAAAATAAAGAATAGCAAATCTTTGCTATAAAAGATAGAAGATATAAAGAAGATAGTGTTTTATTCTCTATCTTTGTGTCACGGACACAAAAATACAGACTTGAGATCTAACAAGAAGTTCAAGAAGAACTGGCAAGAACTAGATTAATCAGATGAATACAAGAACAACACCAGAGAGGTGAGCTAGAGCTCCAAGATATGTGTTGTCGAGACTGAAGAACTCTTCAGCCTCGATTCCAATATATATTCCTATTTAGGAAGCTTCTTAAGCAACTTCTACCAACTAGGAAGCTTCTAGAAGGTTCCAGAGACTTGCTTCTAGAAGGTTCTAGAAACTTATCTCTAGAAGGTTCTAAGGACTATATCCCTAACATCTTCTACCAACTAAGAAGCTTCTAGAAGGTTCCAGAGACTTGCTTCTAGAAGGTTCTAGAAGCTTGTCTCTAGAAGGTTCTAGAAGCTTGTCTCTAGAAGGTTCTAGAAGCTTGTCTCTAGAAGGTTCTAGAAACTTGTCTCTAGAAGGTTCTAGAAACTTGTCTCTAGAAGGTTCTAAGGACTATGTCCCTAACATCATCCCCTCCTTTAGCTTCGAGGTCTCTGATAAGTAATATTATTGTCAATCAGTACCAACGCAAGAAAATGAAGATCTGTCGCATAACGTCTGCTATGAACTCCAACTGTTGTTCATGAGGTAAGTGGTTCATCGGCCCTTGAAGCCAACGGTAGTGGCCCACTCCTTCAACTTCTGATCAAGCATGAACTTCCATATCTTCATTGTAAAATTGTCCAGCAAATATGCCTTCTAGTTGACCATCGTAAGCAGGCTCGAACTCAAATACAATCACCGGTGATTGGTTACTTGGTATCCTCCGTCGTCATCGTGGTATAGGTGGTTCTTCATCTCGTGGTCGCCTTCATGAGCTAGTTGGTTGAGATAATCTGACTGGCATAGTATCTATCTCTTGGCTATCCATATCACAAGACCAAACTATGGCTACTGAAAAAATTCTATTTTATCTTGGAGAAAATAACTACATCAACTACGAATTTTGGTGGTGCTTTCCCCCTTTCTAATATTCTTGGGTGAGCAAGCTTCACAAAGAAGCTATCGTCAAACCGGCTTAGGTTTATAAGGATGTTGTTGATGAAACTCCTATACCTTTTGCAGTGCATTGAGATTTTAAGCGAGCTCCCATGTTTGCTCATTAATGTCGTAGCGACACCAATGAACAAGATACTCCAACTTGTCCCACCTTCGTCGTGAATCCAGTACCTTTTCAACCTCGTATTCCTCGTGGTTCTCGATCTCAATATTAGGTGATGGACATTGCACTCTTCCAGGAAAAGACGACTCTCGATAAGGCTCCAATAGAGAAACATGAAAGACTGGATGTACTTTCACTGAAGCCGGTAATTCCAGACGGTACGCCACTGGATTGATTTGCTTCTCGATGATAAATGGTTCCAATTTTCATTAGTGTCACGGCCATAATCATGTAAGCTAATAATTACATATAGAAATAGGTAGAAGTAAGTAAAAGTAGATAAAAGTAAGTTAATTCTATAATATTTAATATAGAAGCTTCCTAGAAACTTCTTAGACGCTGCTTTGACTTCATAGGTGTCTTTAATTGACTTTTTGGATTAGAAACGTGGTCAACAAGTTGGCCATGTGCCACACATGTTGTTAGCTTGAAGATCAAGCTAACTATGTGGCCCACACGTAGAAAAACTTGTCTTGTAAGTCAAGGCATGTGTCCTACAAAGTCAACACATATTGGAGGTCCTATAGAACGTCGCCACGTAGCCCCTAGTTAGATAGTATATATAGAGACAAGAGTGAAGGCTTCTTCACTCTTGTCAACTCCTTTCTTGCTTCTAGTCTAGTTTCAAGGGTCTCTAGTTTTCTTGTCTTTTGGCAATAGCCATTTTAGTTTCTCTTTTCAATATACATACTTATTATTCATATTTTGTTATTTTTCTTTGAGTGAAGGCTTACTTGTCTGAACTATTTTTTCATCGAGTTCTTGTCCTTGACAGATTGACAAGAGTGTACTTACAATATCAGAGCTTTGTTTTTCTTGAGTAAGAGTGGATTACCCCTTTCTCTTGACAAGGCATAAGCGTATTAGAAGTTTGCGGATTATCCAATTCTAAACTGATATTGTTCTTAGTATCTTCTTTGTTATTAAGTCTTTCTTTTCTTTTGTCTTGAGCAGTATCAAACAAATTTTTCTTCTTAGTGTCATTATGGTAGAGCTTGTTGAAATGAAGAGTGCAATGGCACAAATGCAAGAACAAATGAGGGAGTTAATGCTTGCGATGCATCAACTCAATTCACCAACACAGGAAAGAACAAGAATAGCAGAAAGTGGGGATATAGAGATGATCGGAGCTGCTTCAACATCTATAACAAATCACGTTCCTTCTCCAATTGTACAACACCCTATAAGCACTAGAGAACCAAGAATTACCTTACCCGAGAAATTTGATGGTACGAGATCAAAGTTTCGAGGGTTCATCAATCAAGTACAGTTGGCAATTGAACTTCAACCGCAAAGCTATCCAACTCCAGGATCACAAGTCAGGTTTATTGGCACTCTACTTTCTGGTTCTGCATTATCGTGGTTTTCGTCTTTTCTTGAACAACGAAATCCAATATTGGACAATTTGGAAGTTTTTTTGGCGGAGTTTCGATCTATGTATGGTGAACACGATGCAACTCGTGTTGCAACAAATAAGATCCAAATTCTGCGATAAGGAAATCGCTCAGTAATAGTGTATGCTTCACAATTTCGACAACTTGCAATTGACATCAAGTGGGATGATGCTGCACTCATCAGTCAATTTCTTTATGGATTGTAATATGAAGTAAAGAAATTGATGCTCAACTTACCTGATCCTCAAACTTTGAGTCAAGCAATCGATTTTGCGGTAAAATGTGATAATCGACTTTTCGAATTTCGATCTGAGAATCATTCACGGAAACCTCAACGTTATTACTCAATGGCAACATCAACATCTTTGCCAAACATACATTCGGAAGTAGAAGACATTCAAATTGACGCGGTACGTTTTAAACCCCTAACTGAGGAAGAAAAGATTCGTCGTCGTCAAGAAGGATTATGTTTATATTGCGGAGAACCTAAGCACACTGCTCAACATTGTCCAAAGAAACGACGCAACTATAAAATGAGGGGTACGACGGTCAAAGAAGACAACATGTCGGAAAACGGATTCATCCAGCTACAATAGGGACCGTGCAGCTGGAACCTTGTACAATTCTTAATGAAGGTCCTATCCTCTCCTCAGAACCCTCTCCTTGTTTTATAATAGACTTATATTTAGGACCTAAGAATTACAAAGCCTCTGCTCTATTAGATTCCGGAGCCTCAGCATGTTTTTTAGATGAACAATTTGTTAAAAGTCGTAAAATACCCTTTGTACAGAAACCTAAACCAGTACATGTAGAAGTCATAGATGGTCGTCCCTTGTCTTCTGGAGATGTCACTCATGAAACTCATCCTATAAAAGTAACAATAGACGGTCATGATAGCTACATAACTTTTAACATAATTAAATCCCCGTCCAATCCAGTTATTTTAGGTTTATCCTAGCTAGAAAAATATAACCCTCGAATAGATTGGAATTTACATAAACTTGACTTTTCCCAGAGCGTTATTAATAGTTCTACCAACCAAGTAAAAAATTATAAGTCTAGTATAGTAAAACCCGTACTGATAGGTGCAAAAGCATTTATACACGCAGCAAAAGAAGGATCAACTTTTGCTATTTATGCTGCACCTATTTCTGAAAACATAAAGACTTCAAGTGGCATTCCAAGTCAATATCAGGAGTATCAAGACGTTTTTGAGAAAAAGAATGCAGATATTCTTCTTGAGTATCGCCCATATGATTGTTCAATCGACCTCAAGGAAGGAACTCAGCCACCATTTGGACCAATTTATAGTTTATCGCAAGATGAGATGGCTGAACTCAAGACATACATTGACGAGAATTTAGCGAAGAATTTCATACGCCATTCAAAATCTCCAGCAGGAGCTCCAATTCTATTCGTAAAGAAAAAAGATGGATCTTTACGAATGTGTGTTGATTATCGAGGACTCAACAAGATCACAATCAAGAACAGGTATCCATTACCTTTGATATCAGGACTCCTTGACCAGTTGAATCAAGCTAAGATCTATACAAAAATAGATCTAAGAGGAGCATATAATCTAGTACGGATCAAAGAAGGAGATGAATGGAAGACTGCATTTCGAACCAGGTATGGACATTTCGAATATAATGTCATGCCCTTTGGACTCACGAATGCACCAGCTGCTTTTCAACATCTCATGAATGATGTATTTCGTGAATTCTTAGACAATTTTGTCGTCTGCTATTTAAACGATATCCTGATCTATTCTAAGAATGTCGAAGAACATGAAATACATGTTCGTCAAGTATTACAAAAACTTAGAGATGCAGGATTGTACGCCAAGATGGAAAAGTGTGTATTTCACACTACTCAAGTTGACTTTTTAGGATACATCATTTCAAATGATGGTCTCATGATGGATTATAAGAAAGTCCAAACAATCATGAATTAGAAGATTCCAAGGACAGTAAGAGATGTCCAATGTTTCTTGGGATTTGCCAATTACTATCGGATCTTCATCAAAGATTTCTCACGAGTTGCAACTCCACTTACACGCTTGACTAGTAAAGATAAATTCCAATGGAATCAAGAAGCGGAAGCAGCATTTGAAGCCTTGAAGACATCGTTTGTCTCTGCACCAGTCTTATATCGTGTTGACTTTTCCAAGGCATTTTTTATGGAAACAGATGCATCAGATTTTGCCTTGGGTGCAGTTTTATCACAAATGGGAACAGATGAAAAACTTCATCCGATAGCTTTTCATTCAAGAAAATTCTCAGCAGCCGAGATCAATTATGAGATCCACGATAAAGAACTTTTTGCGATCGTGGATTCCTTTCAAGAATGGCGTCATTATCTAGAAGGCGCTTCTAGTCCAGTCACTGTGTATACAGATCACAAGAACCTCGAGTATTTCATGTCAGCACGTGTGTTGAATCGTCGTCAAGCTCGTTGGAGTATGTCTTTGTCAAGATTCGAGTTCATTATCACTTATCGGCCAGGAAAACAACAAGGTTTGTCTGATGCCCTATCTAGACGTTCTTATTTTGTACCAAAAGAAGGAGATGCAGCTTTTGAGCAACAAAGAACGGTCCTCTTGAAACCGGAGCAATTTCATCTCCGAGCAATGAAATCAACATTGAGTGTTGATTCAACTTTTCTCAAGCAAATCCAGTCCAGTATGTCCTCAGACCCTCTTGTTTATGATATCGAGAATAATTCTTCTAAGTCTCATGATCCTTCTAAGTTCGAGTTCAAGAATAATCTATTATATTTTGAAGGATGCCTATATGTTCCAGAAGGAGAAGCACGTTTACGTGTTCTTCAAGCACGTCATGACTTTCCAGCAGTAGGGCACTTTGGATATAATAAGACTTTGGAACTCATATCAAGAGATTTTTGGTGGCCACAAATGTGGAAGTCAGTCAAAGACTTTGTACAATCATGTGATATTTGTTCAAGATCAAAAATTCCTCGTCATCGATCTTATGGACTTCTTCAGCCATTACCTATACCAGAACAACCATGGTCTTCTGTTTCTATGGATTTCATCACAGATATTCCAAGCTCAAGATCTTATGATTCTATATTTGTGATAGTAGATCATTTCACCAAGATGGCACATTTTGTGCCATGTACAAAATCTATCACAGGTGAAGAAACAGCTAAGCTTTTCATTGATAATATCTATCGCTATCATGGATTACCTAAAGATATCATATCAGATAAGAGAACTCAATTTGTGTCAAGATTTTGGAGGACCCTTTTCAAGATTTTAAAAGTGGACATAAAACTATCTTCGGCTTTCCATCCTCAAACTGATGGACAAACAGAGCGCGTAAACCAAGTCTTGGAGCAATATTTAAGGTGTACTATCAACTACCAACAAGATGATTGGACAACCCTTCTGCCATTGGCAGAGTTTGCTTATAATAATATGGTACATTCTTCTACGCAACAAACACCTTTCTTTGCCAATTATGGCTATCATCCACGACTTGATACTTTTGATTTTTCAAAAGTTGATACTCCTGCAGCAAAAGATATGGCAAATCGGTTGTCAGAGTTACATGCAATAATGAAGACGCAATTGAAAGAAGCTCAAGAACGACAAAAGATAAACGCAGATCTATATCGTAAGGAGCAACCACAACTCAACGTGGGTGATAAGGTATGGCTACTTCGTCGCAATATCAAGACTACTCGACCTTGTGATAAGTTGGACTATCGTAGGCTTGGCCCCTTTTCTGTTTCTGAACAGATCAACCCAGTTGCATATCGGTTACATCTACCGGAGTCAATGAAGATCCATCTTGTATTCCACGTATCTCTTCTTGAACCATATAAGACAGTGGATATACAAGGAAGAAGACAAATGCCATCGCCTCCTATAGAAGTAGATAATAATGAAGAATTTGAGGTGGAAGAGATATTAGACTCAAGGCGGCGCCGAAATAAGCTGAAATATCTTGTTCATTGGCGCGGATATGATATTAGTGAACGCACATGGGAGCCATCCAGGAATCTAGGAAATGCATCAGCTAAAGTCAAAGTTTTTCATCAATGACATCCATCAAAACCAAGATGAAAATCTCTCTTATAAAAGAGACAAGATTGAGGCAAGATAACATTCAATCCTTGTTTGTAACTTCTTTGCATTTGTGACGCTAATTAGATAGAGAGCCAACAACCAGCGGATTCAACTCAAGAAACTTCGTTTGCTGACCTGCCGGACGAGACATTACGATTGTCACAACCTTCAAGACGATGCAATCGAGATGAAGATCTTCAAGAACGACATGTTCTTCCTCGAATAGATGGTGAGATACAACGCATTTGGTATCACAATTTGGGAAGGGACTCTCGATGTTTGGTGATTTTGCTAGAAGTAGGAACAACTCCTGATGGTATTCCGAATATTCTATTCGAAGGAAGTTACGAGGGCCTCAACAATGATCAAATAACTGGGTGGTCTTCCCGCCCTGGTATGGGACACTACCGATGGTTGAGAGGCCCTATCAATCATCTTCGAAGAGAACAGAGATCAGAGTATGTGGCGAATACAATTCGTCGCATCATAGATTTCCTCAACATATGATGACCGCTCCTCGTGGAACTCGTCTCTAGAAGGGGAGGTAATGTCACGGCCATAATCATGTAAGCTAATAATTACATATAGAAATAGGTAGAAGTAAGTAAAAGTAGATAAAAGTAAGTTAATTCTATAATATTTAATATAGAAGCTTCCTAGAAACTTCCTAGACGCTGCTTTGACTTCATAGGTGTCTTTAATTGACTTTTTGGATTAGAAACGTGGTCAACAAGTTGGCCATGTGCCACACATGTTGTTAGCTTGAAGATCAAGCTAACTATGTGGCCCACACGTAGAAAAACTTGCCTTGTAAGTCAAGGCATGTGTCCTACAAAGTCAACACATATTGGAGGTCCTATAGAACGTCGCCACGTAGCCCCTAGTTAGATAGTATATATAGAGACAAGAGTGAAGGCTTCTTCACTCTTGTCAACTCCTTTCTTGCTTCTAGTCTAGTTTCAAGGGTCTCTAGTTTTCTTGTCTTTTGGCAATAGCCATTTTAGTTTCTCTTTTCAATATACATACTTATTATTCATATTTTATTACTTTTCTTTGAGTGAAGGCTTACTTGTCTGAACTGTTTTTTCATCGAGTTCTTGTCCTTGACAATTAGTCCAACTTATGACATGGTCGCTTGGTCTTGATATTCTATCGAAGAAGCCATGCTTTATCTCCAATTTTGAAAGTAGGTGCTTGATTCCGAAATCTATCTGCAGACGCCTTGTAGGATTCTTGAACGGATTGTTATTGAAGCTTCAACATATTTTGAAGCTCTAATAGTTGTTTTGCAAATCCTTCAGCTACTGGATTGTTATTTGTTGATGGACTCAATAAATCAAGCTTCGGATGATACCCATAGTTGGAAAAGAATGGTGTGTATTGAGTCAACGCATGGAGGGTGTTGTTATATGCAAACTCGGCTAGCAGCAGATATGTGGTCCAATCGTCTTACTGATAGTTGATGCTGCATCGTAAGTATTGTTCCAAGACTTGGTTCACCTGTTCCGTTTGGCCGTCAGTTTGAAGATGAAAAGTCGAACAAAGCTTGATATCCACCTTCAGTATCTCAAAGAGAGATTTCCAAAACTTTGATATGAACTAGGTTCCTCGATCTGATATGATATCATCTGATAGTCCATGATAATGATACACATTATCGAGAAAGAGCCTTGCTGTGACTTCACTGGACGATGTCTTCTTGCAAGGGACAAAGTGTGCCATTTTTGTAAGCCGATCTACCACCACAAAGATGCTGTCAAATGAGTTCGATGATGGTAGGTCCGTGATGAAGTCCATGGAAATTGAAGACCATGGTCGACGTGGAATCTGCAATGGCTGTAGGAGTCCATAAGGGCGATGCTGAGGATTCTTGGATCTTAAATAGATGTCGCAGGAGAGGACAAAATCTTTCACATCTTTTTACATTTGGGGCTACCAAAAATCTCGAGAAATAAGCTCCAAGGTCTTCTTGAATCCAAAATATCCCGCAGTTGGAAAATCGTGGCGAGATTGAAGAACTCGGAGTCGTACTGGTCCTTTTGGGATATATAACCGCTCCTCAAAGTATAAAAGATCTCCCTCCACCTTAAACTTGTCGTCATTGGCACGCTGCTTAATATCAATGGCTACTGAATCTTCAATGGTCACGGCACGTACCTGATTCAGGAAATCAGCATCAATTGGCAAAATAGTAGCACAAAGTTGAAATTGCTCTGGCTTCAACAATGTCGTGCATTGTTGATCAAACGCTACTTCTCCAGCCTTTGGTACAAGATACGATCTCCTCGATAAGGCATCAAATAGGCCTTGTTGCTTTCCATGTCGATAAGTAATAACAAAATCGAACTTAGATAGCAACATACTCCACCAAGCTTGACGTCGATTTAGAACTCGAGCTGACATAAAATACTCCAAATTCTTCTGATCTATGTATACGATCACTGGATGTGCAGTTCCTTCAAGAAAGTGACGCCATTCTTGGAAAGAATCCACTATAGCAAGAAGTTCCTTATCGTGGATCTCATAATTGATTTCAACAACAGAGAACTTTCGAGAATAGAATACAACCGGATGGAGCTTCTTGTCTTCTCTTATTTGTGAAAGTACAGCTCCTAAAGCAAAATCCGAAGCATCAGTTTTTAAATAAAAGGCCTTTGTAAAGTCTGGATGTACCAAAATTGGAGCCGTAGTAAATGCGGTCTTCAGGTCTTGAAACGCCTTCTCTATTAGAGGTTCCCATTCCAGCTTATTCTTGCATGTCAACCGAGTGAGGGGAGCAGCAACTTGAGAGTAATTTTTGATAAAGATCCGATAGAAGTTAGCAAAACTAAGAAAGCATTGTACGTCTCTAACCGTCTTCGGAACCTCCCAAGACACGATTGCTTCCACCTTCTTGGAATCCATCTTCAAGCCTTCTGTAGTCGCAACAAACCCCAAAAACTCCATCTCTATTTAGTGAAATAAATACTTCTCCAACTTGGCATATAGTCCTTGCTTGCGTAGTTTCTCCAAGACCAAACGAACGTATTTTTCATGCTCTTCCTCATTTTTGGAGAATATCAAAATATCATCCAAATAGATGACAATAAAATCATCAAGGTGCTCTCGGAAAATGTCATTCATCATATGTTGAAAGACTGCTGGAGCATTGGTAAGACCAAAGGGTATGACATTATACTCAAAATGGCCATACCTTGTACAGAACGCTGTCTTCCACTCATCTCCTTCCTTGATTCGTACGAGGTTGTAAGCTCCCCTTAGATCAATTTTTGTAAAGATCCTTGCACGTTCAAGTTGTTCTAAGAGACCAAAAATCAAGGGTAACGGATAACGATTCTTTTTTGTTACCTTGTTGAGGCCTCGATAGTCCACGCACATCTGCAATGAGCCATCTTTCTTCTTCACAAATAAGATGGGTGCTCCAGATGACGATTTTGAATGACGGATGAAGTTCTTGGCTAAATTCTCGTCGATGTACTTCCGCAACTCTGCCAACTCCGTCTGCAATAGATTATAGATTGGGCCAAAAGGTGGTTGTGCTCCTTCCTGCAAGTCTATGGCGCAATCATATGGTCTGTGTTCCAGTAGCATGTCGACATTTTTCTTTTGAAACACGTCTTTAAAATCTTTATATTGCTCCTGTATACTTATTGTCGAGATCTTCTCCCCGGTAGTTGGAGTCGCATAAATGACAAACGGTGTGCCTTCCTAAGACGATCTTATTAACGCTCTTACTCCAATAAATAAGAATTTCTCTATTCGAGGTTTTCTACTAGGCTTGCTCTTAGGTGGTTTTGTGGAAAAGGTTATCTTCTGCAACTTCCAATCTATGGATGGATTATGCTTTTCCAACCAAGAAAGACCAAGAATAATAGGATTTGATGGGATTCTAATAATATTGAAAATAATATGACTACTATGGCCCTTAAACGTCACTTCTATAGGTTCTGATTCATGGGTGATACTACCAGACAATAAAGATCGTCCATCTATGACCTCAACGTGAATAGGTTTGGATTTTTGTACTAAAGGGATCTTATGACGCTTCGTAACTTCTTCGTCTAAGAAACAAGCAGATGCTCCTGAATCTAATAATGCTAAGGTTCTTAGTTTCTGAGGGCCAATAAGCAAAGGGATTGTAAAACAAAAGGCAGGTTGAGCGGAAAGAAAGGAATCTGGTTGTTCTTGCGATATTTCACTGTCCAGCCGCACGGTTCCTATTGTGGCTGGGCATCCTCGTTTTCTTGAATAAACACGCCCATAGTCTTGATAATATGTCAATTTTGCTTCTTGGGGTAGTTTCCAACTTTGTGGCCTTCTTCACCGCAATACAAGCATAGACCTTCCTCCATACGCTGCTTTTTTTCTTCTAGAGTAAGAGATTTGACACGTACTGCATCAATTTGCATGTCTTCTACCTCTGAATGTGAATTCACGCTGCTTGCCAACATAGTTGGGGTGTGGCGAACCGTATGTTGTCTTGAACGTTGATCTTGACGACGTTGAAATAGGCGATTATCGCACTTCACAGCTTGGCTAATAGCTTCGTTGAGCGTTTGCGGATCAAGAAGAGTTAACAACAAATCCTTCACATCGTCCCTTAAACCCCAATAGAATTGACTCATCAACGCTTCTTCGTCCCAATTGATGTCGCATTCTAATTGCCTGAAGTCCGATGCATAGATTGATGTAGAACGCATCCCTTGTCGTACTGACCGGATCTTTGTTGTAGCCCATCAAACCTTGTCGTGTTCACCAAATGCTTCCGTAAATGCCTCCAAAAAGGTTTCAAAGTTGTTTAGTATGGACGATCGTTTATCAAACAAAAGAGCAAACCATGATAGAGCTTGTCTTGTAAGTAAGGTTCCAACAAGCCCAACACGTGACTCCTCCGTTGGATAGCGTTCGGGCTATAAAACTGTTATCAACCTGATTTGGTTGACGAATCCTCGAAACTTGGAATGCGTACTATCGAACTTGTCCGGAAGGCTAACTCAGAGCTCCTTATGTTGTAGAACCAGTGGTGCTTGTCGAACCTGAGGCAAAGTTGCTTCTCCAAGTGCAAAAGTTTGAGGCTGATGCAACCTAGATTGTGCCATCCCAGATGCTCCATCATTATGAAGCCTTGCCACGACTCCTTCAATCTCTGCAATTCTTTGCGATAATGTAGCGAGGGCATTTATGATAGCAACTAACTTGGACTCTGAACTTTTCATCATACTAATGTCTTGGCCCCCGACCATTCTAAAAGAAGGACATAAATGACTCTACAAGAAGACAATATTGGTTTAGAGGAGGGTACTCCGCAACCTCTAAAATGCCTTAAGAGCTTCAAGAAAAGGAGTAATCCACTCTCTCCAAGAAGAATAAGACTCCAATATTGTAACAAAAAAAGTATCAGTTTAGAGGAGGGTAATCTGCAACCTCTAAAATGCCAGTACACTTCCAAGTAGAGGGGTAATCCATACTCTAACAAAGAAGAAACTAGCTCTGATATCTGAGGTGAGTGAAGTCTCGACAAACTGTCACGGACACAGAAATACAGACTTGAGATCTAACAAGAAGTTCAAGAAGAACTGGCAAGAACTAGATTAATCAGATGAATACAAGAACAACACTAGAGAGGTGAGCTAGAGCTCCAAGAGATGTATTGTCGAGACTGAAGAACTCTTCAGCCTCGATTCTAATATATACTCCTATTTAGGAAGCTTCTCAAGCAACTTCTACCAACTAGGAAGCTTCTAGAAGGTTTCACAGACTTGCTTCTAGAAGGTTCTAAAAACTTATCTCTATAAGGTTCTAAGGACTATGTCCCTAACATCTTCTACCAACTAAGAAGCTTCTAGAAGGTTCCAGAGACTTGCTTCTAGAAGGTTCTAGAAGCTTGTCTCTAGAAGGTTCTAAAAACTTGTCTCTGAAAGGTTCTAAGGACTATGTTCCTAACACTTTGTTTGTAGCTTTTGTGTATTTGTGATATTAAAGAGACAGAATTAAAAACTAGAAAATTCAATTCAAGTACTATTATTTGTTGAGTTATTGAATAAAATATTATAATTGTTACAACCTTAAAGATGACATAATTGAAATAAAGATCCTTAAAAATGACATTTTTTTCTTCAAATATATGGTAAGATACAATAAGTTTGGTATCACAAATTTGGAAGAGATTTTATTAGAAGTAGGAATGACTTTTGACAATATTTCAAATATTTTATTTGAAGGGAGTTATGAAGGCCTCAAAAATAATCAAATAATAAGGTGGTCTTCTCGCCTTAGTATGAGATACTATTAGTAGTTGAAAAGATCTATCAACCATCTTCAAAGAGAATAAAGATTAAGATATGTAGCAAATATAATTTGCAACATCTAAGATTTTTTTAATTTATGTTGACCACTCCTCATAGAACTTATGTCTTGAAGAGAAGGTAATGACATAGACATACATATTTATTTCAATAATTATCTATGTGATTAAATAGAAGTAAATAAAAATAGATTAATTTCATAATATTTTCTATAAAAGCTTCTTAGAAGTTTTATAGATATTCTTTTGACTTTACCCATATTTGTAGTTAATTAGTAAGCTAAAAAATTGGTCAAAAAATTAGCTAGTAACATACATATAAGTAGCTTGTGGAATAAGCTAATTATATGGCATACATATAGATAACTTATCTTACAAGTTAAATCATATATCTAGCAAAGTCAACACATGTTGGAGGTCCTATAGAATATCACCACATAGCTTTTAGTTAGAGAGTTTATATGGAGGCAAGAGTGAAGCCTTCTTCACTCTTATCAATGCTTTTTTAGTCCTTATTCTTATTTCAAGACTTTCTAGTCTTCTTATCTTTGGCAATTGCTATTCTAGTTCAATATATTACCATATTTGAGTGATTTTTTAGTCTTTTTGAGTAATATAAGAGTATATTGAGATTTTCTTTATTTGAGAATCATATCCTTGGTAGCAGGTTTATGGCCAACTTATTAGCTAAGTCTTTAACTTATCAATTAACTATAAAATCTATGAAGCTTTCAAAGAAGCTTTTCTATAAGATATTATTAAATCTATTTACTTCTACTTATTTCTATTTAATTCTTCAAATCTTTATAATATATATGTTTGTAATATCAACTTCCTTTTTAAAAACAAGTTCTATAAAAAGTAGTAATCACATGTTAAAGTCTAGGATATGACAAATTATATTTGTCACATATTCTAATCTTTGTTTCTTTTGAAGTTAGTCAAAAGGACCTCTTAGCTATTTTATCAAGTATTCCATACCAAGGCAAAAAGACTACCTTGATATTTGATCATTATTGAGACATTATTACCTTTCTTTAAATAAAATATATAAAATAATATCAAAGTGATTTCTACCTCCAATAATATTATATAATATTAGAATTTTCTTTCAAGATCATCATATCAAATACTTTGTATTTTATGATCAATTCAAAAAGAACATATTATTCTTGAGGATTTTCATCTCTATTATGTTATTTGAAAGATTATGATAATCTTAATGTCTCATCTGATAATTCAACAAATGATAGCTCTTGAGTTGAGTTTGTTGATTATTAATTTTCTATCTTTCTAGTATCACAAATATATAAAAAATACAAATAAAAATAGAAGGTAGAATGCAATATTTTATTAACCTTCTTTTTTTTATAGCAAAGATTTAATATTCTTCATCTTGATTTTGATATATGTTGTCAATGAAAAGCATTAATCTTTTTTGTTATATTTGCAAGATTCTTAATTTACTCCTATGTGTATTTACTAATATCATATTTGTACCAATGTAAAAGATATTTCAATCTTTTTTAACAACGCCTTGAATCTAAGACTTCTTTGAACTCATAATCTTGATTATTGTCTACTTCTATAGGAAGAAATACCATTTGTCTTCTTTTCAATATATCTACAATCTTGTATGGTTCAAAAAGAGACACATAAAATAAAAGATGGATCTTCATAGACTGGTATGTATAATCAATAAGCAACTAGATTGATACGTTCATAAGTAAAAAATGGTTCAATTCTATGGTAATCCAACTTGTAACAAAAGCAAATAGTCTTGATATTACAATGAAGAAATTATACCTTGTTGCTAATGTAGATTTGAGATTGTTCTTTGTAATAGGCATCCATGTTGATCTTTTGTAATTCTTAAGCTTTCTTTAATTGTACCTTTGTTGTCACATGTAGTTTGAATAAATAATTTGCTAAATCTTTCACTATAAGATTATCAATTTTTGAGAAGCGAAAAATATCAAGTTATAGATAATAATCATATTTAACAAAAAAAAAAAAAAAAAAAAAATTATTGAATAGAAGAATGTACTTATGAACATAAATAAATTATTTAATTAAGAAATATTATATAAAAAATAAATATAGATAGATTTTATAATATTTTGTAGAGAAGCTTTTTACAAGCTTTGTAGACACGGATTTGACTTGATACATGTTTGTAGTTGATTAATAGATTGGAAACTTGATCAATAAGTTAGCTTTATATTGCACATGTTGGCCATTTGTGATAGAAGTTTGTTATGTGGCACACATGTAAAACTTGTCTTGTAAATTAAATATGTAATGGAAGTCCTATAGAATATTGTCATGTAGCTCCTAGTTAGATATATATATATATATATGGAAGCAAGAGTGAACCCTTCTTCATTCTTGTTATTATTTTTCAGTCTTTAATCTTATTTGAAGACTCTATAATCTTCTTATTTTTGGCAATAGTCATTCTAATTTTAATATTATATTAATTTTTTTTAAAATATCTATACTTTTTGAATTACACAAGAGTGTATTGAAGTTTTATTTATTTGACATTCATGTCCTTTATAGTTTGTCAAGTGTATTAATTTATTGTTCTTGTTTTGTTTTAAAAGTGTGTAGATTGTTCTATGGATTTTTTAACATTTAAAAAAAACCATATTTAAAAATAAATAAATAAAATCTATCTAATTACAAAATTAAAAATTTTAAAAGTCAAAAATATTTAAAATATTTTTTTATTTAAAAAAATAATTAAATAATAATAATAATAATAAAGATTCTTGTCTAATCTATGTACAAAAATTCATTAAAAATAAGTTTGTTCTAACCATAAGATCATAATTTTGATATTGATGCAATGTTGAACTTAAAAAAACTAAAAGACTAAATCTTAAAAGCATCAACATAGATTATATTTAAAAATATTTTAAAAGAATTTATAAACATAGCCTTTTGAATAATAGCTAATTTAGAAGAAATATTTGAAACATGTCTAAAAACTATATATATATATATATATATATATATATGAACTTTATTTTTATTTTATATGCATAGTATTATAATCTAGTAGTAAATGAAAGTATAAAGAGTTGGTTATTAATAGATTCATTAAAAAGCAAATTCTAATTCTAATTGACTACACGAACCTTTCAATTAGATGCAACTTTTGCCTTGCAACAAATCATAAATTTTGTAATTATATTCTCATTTTATTAATTCAAATTTTAATATGTGTGTGTATATATGTATATAATTTTATGGTAATGTACGTTCAAATATCCTAAGATTATTCTTCTTAAATAAAAAATAAAATGAAGGTGATAACCACAACATGGTTGGTAATCTCAAGCAAGCTTCTAATATAGTTGAAGTCATTCTCTATATCATTGAAAACCATTAGTAACAAAGTTGTAAACAGGTAAATTGATTTCAGAATTGCACTTAAGGAATAAGCAATATGCTTTACAACCTCCGGCACCGATACTAATTGGCCATGAGTGAGCCCCAAACTTCCAGCTATTGTGCTCTTGAGAATCTCCACGCCCAGTCGTAACCTCAATATATTGGCTCATTTTAAGTTTCTACGTGCTTCAGGGACCCATGACTGGAAGATGCTTGTGACTCATTTGTTTTCACCTACTGAGTGTGCATAATTGATTTTATGCAATTAATTTACTAGGAGTAAGTGCACAAACAGATACAGCCTTCCAAACATTCTTTGCAGCATGGCTGCGATCATTTCAACCTGAATTGCCTGAACTTTAATGCACATGCTTGACAGTACCGTGAAAATAGATATGCTTGCATAAGTTTTGACCATCAAAGTTCGAAGAGTCAAAACTGGACGCTCCAAGAGTTGCTGTCAGGGCATTCTTGCTGATCCTGCGGAACACTTCGAGATCCATGCGATTCTTCTAATGTTCGCGCAGCCTCGGCCATGGTGGGTCGGGTGGAAGGCTCCTGTTACATGGAAGTGACGAAAAATAACTTAGTATCATAATAAAAATTCTAGAACAGCGAATCTCCACATGTACATTCTTACAATGGGATGACTGTAATAAAAGATGTGTATGTTGCATTAATTAAACTATGTTACACATTCCATGTAGTGCGCCGCATTCAAATATTATTTTCAGTTCTCAAGCATCCATGTGGCGCTCAAATTTATTTTAAAAGTGCATCGCTGTAGCAACATACAGCAAGGGCACAACCAACTGTAATCAGAGTGTCGTTCACCTGGGAAGTGCAGATAAGCGCCAATTTGATGACATTCACAACCTCAAAACCATCATAATCCTTGAGTCTTGGATCTACACACTCCCAAACATTACCCTGCTCTAATTTGTATCTCACGTAGTCTCCCACCAGAACAGTAGCTCCGTCAATCTCTTCACAAGGTTTACGACCTGTGACTATCTCCAGAAGCACTACTCCAAAGCTGTAGACATCACACTTCTCAGAAACGCGCAGACTTCCGCAAGCTAGTTCAGGAGCAACGTAACCGAGTGTTTCGTGAAATATCCGGCTAGAAATGTACTTATTCTGAATCGGTAAAAACTTCCGAAGTCCGTAGTCACTGATTTTTGCTTCTAGCCTCTCATCCAGGAGCACGTTAGCGGATGTAAGATTGAAGTGCATTATTGGGACGCTGCATCACAGACAGAGGGTCGCCATCAGTTCAAGACACCAAATATTACCGGCCCTTTGATTAGCCTTCTCCCATCCGCAATCGAGTGACCACGAAACAAACCAAGCCCATGAGCATGTCTAAAAACACATTCTAACGCAAAACTGTTGTTCCGCTACATACCTCAGCCTTCAATTTCAATCAAAACGTACCCGAATCCTCAGAAACAATATCCTTCGCATTAACGTGAAACGAACCTGTGATTGCAATGGAGGCGGACAAGGCCCCTGGCTATTCCAAGTCCGATCGTGTACCGTTGCAACCAGGTCAGGCTAATGACTGCGGGATTCAGATCGTGGAGACGATCTGAAAGAGTTCCATTTGGAACAAATTCAGACAAAATCAGCTTCAACGTCGTCGACAAGTAGTAGCCTTGAACCATCACCAGGTTCGGGTGTCGCACGTTTTCTAGGCTGCGCATGTCAACCTCGAACTCCTCAGCGTCTCTCATTCTTTCCAAAGTGCGCAACTTCTTCACGGCGATGGTCGTTCCGTCACTCGTATTTGCCTCATAGACGGTGCCAATGGACCCCGCTCCAACGATCCTTTTCTTGTCAACAAGAGCACCAGCCCCCTCCTTGATGCACTCGTTATACAGTGACGAAGAAACCCCGTTGAACAGCACCAGTTTTCCGGCAGAAGCTTGACTGCTGAAGTCATCGATATTTTCCTTAACGCTCACCAGCTCTGCTCTCTTCTTTTGCTTTCTCCAAACCCGCACACTGAGGAAGGCAATGATCAATGCACCCACCACAAGTGCACCCGTGATGGCTATTGCTGAGATTGCCGTTCCAGTGAGGAAAGGCCTTCGACGCGCAGCTGTCACAGTATTTGGGGATGGACTTGTGGTAGGATTTCCAGCCGCCGGAGAACTGGTCGGTTGTGTGGGTGGTGATCTAGCTTCGCTACATGTAATGCTCAATGGTTCTCCGCACAGGCCGGAGTTGCCAATGAAAGATGAGGAACCAAATTGGGCCAAAGATCTGTCTCTCGGTATGGTTCCGGACAGGTGGTTGTAAGATACATTAAATATGGCCAACCCGGTCAAGTTCCCCAAAGCTGATGGAATGGTGCCGGTGAACGAATTATTTTCCAAATCGATCTCCCTAAGATCCGATAGATTGCTGAGTTCGGCTGGTATACTGCCGTTCATTTTGTTACTAGACAGATCCCTGCAGATCCAGATCACATCAAAGGTGTTAACGAGGCTTCCTTCACATTCAGCGGAGGGCATGCCTTACCTTGTAGCCAGGTACTCGAACGCAGACAGCCCTTCTTATTCATTGAGAACCACATGAATGTGAACCTCGCCAGCTTCCTTTCTCGGAATGCGATATCTGGCACGGTGCTGAAACGGAAAGAACCAAAGCAAGGAAAGGCATAACTTACAGTTTCTGCAGTGCTGTGCAGTTGCATAGCTCAGAAGGGATGGCACCTTCTATCTTCATGCCCGAAAGGTCCAGTATCTCCAACGCCCTGAGGTTCCCAATCTCCCTCGGTATCCTACCCTGAATTTTGTTGTTCCCCAAAACCAGAGCACTTATGGAAACCAATCCCGTGATATTTGCTGGAATCTCTCCCACGAATTGGTTTCCGTTCGCGTCGAAGAACTTGAGTAAAGCAAGTCGACCAATATCAGGGAGAAGCGACCCGTTGAACTCGTTCTTTGCAAGATTCAGAAACACAAGCTGGGAGCAGTTACTCAATCCAAGAGGCATGTCGCCTTCAAACATGTTCTCGGCTAAGTTCAAACCCCGAAGGGATGCACAGCCACTTCCATTAAGGTGCAACCTTCCAGTGAAGCTGTTGCAAGAGAGGTCTAGATGCTGCAGACTAGGCAGCGAGACAATATCTGCAGGAACCTCACCTGAGAAAAGGTTGTTGTTCACCGACAGCTGTTTTAAGTAATCAAGTTTTCCCAGTTCCTCTGGCAGAGTCCCGCTCAAATGATTGTTACCCATATTGATGTAGTTCAGGGCGGTAAGTTTAGAAAGGGCCTGTGGGAAAGGTCCTGAAAGACTATTGCTCTGGAGATTGATGTACGTCAGATCGTTCAACTTGGTAATGTCAATTGTGATGTTGCCATTTAATAAATTCGATGAAAAATCGAATCCAGTGAGTTTTGTGCATTTGCGGAGATTGCCAGGGAGGGATCCACTAAGCCTGTTCTGTGCAAAAGATACAAACCGCAGACGACGGCAAGTTCTGAAAATGGTGTCGTTGATTGGACCTGAAAGGGCGTTGTAAGACAAATCAAATATCCGCAAATTAGAAAGATGGCTGAGCTCCCCCGGTATACTCCCCGTGAGATTGTTGTGATCGAGTTTCAGCTTCCAGAGGCTTCCTGTGCCAGATTCTCAATCAGGTGGTCATTGTTATTTCATTCCCATGTATTCCACTCTTGGAGCCTTGTAGAACATGAAAAAGGACCACATCGAATTGGAATGCTGGATTCCAAGCAACCTATACGCGTTGCGGCACCTGAAGAATTACATATGAAGTGATAGGAATGACATGCGAGTGGCACGCAGTTGATGAGTAAATAATAGCAGATAAGGATTTGCATGAGTATTTGAATATTGATCATGCTTGCGTGAGTCCTACAAACAGACGAATCGACGTGAGGATAGTGCGTACCTATTTCCGAAAGCTGCGGGGGTATGGGACCCGAGAAATTGTTCTCGGACAAGATAAGAATCCGTAGTTTTCGTAATCTGTGCAACTCCAAAGCGATTGTTCCCGACAACCCGGCGTTGCGGAGATTAATGGAGGTGACGTGAGAATTTTTATCACAGCTAATTCCCGACCACTCACAAGGATAAGAATCTTCAGATTTCCACGTTCTCAAAGTACTGCGCGAGTCGGATATGGCATTTTTAAAGTCCAATAAAGCCCAACCTTCGTCGGTAGCAATGGCCTCCGCCCCAGGTAATGTTGTTAGTAAAGAAATTACTGCCACCAGAATGATATAACTGCAACTTCTCCTTGTGAGCAAATGTTCAGTACCTGTCATGGCTGCCTGGTCTTATTATTCATTCTCGCTTATCCTGTTTGATATATCCAGGTCATTTGTTTAACAAGGCTGGATTGCCCGTTAATTAGAATTAGAATTCTTATATTGTCCGAAAACATGTGTTGCAACTTTGATGTCGATCACTTCATCTCGTCTCTAGGCCAATTTATGATCTGCTAAACCAGGATTGCCGTGATTCTTGATTATTTATATGCCAACTCCTGCAAAATAATGTTGTACCAGAATCGCACGGGCAAGTCAGCAGACTGCCGTGATAGAGCGGATTGTTGTCTGGGATGAATAACACAACTTAAGGCCTCGGAAGGCCCTGTCCTCCTTTCCAAATAGAAGTGGAAAAAGAAACACTAAAAATTCAACAAACTAAGAGACTTGGTCAGGGAGATCAAGACCTAGAAAGGAATTCATAATTGCCAAACTCAGGGAGACTGCCAAACTAGTAAGATTATCTAGTCTAAACGGCCTAAAATTGCACAATTCCGAGTCTGAAGTTGGTAATATCAACTTACTTCCATCGATCGATTTAGCAAGAAGAAAGTGAATATTTGACATTCGGCAGATAGAAAGAGGGAGCAAAGTTCATTTACACTAACAAGAAACAAGATTACAGTCAGAGAAACGAACTCCACCTAAGTTCCATCAAAGAAACCATGCAGTTCATCAAAAATCGTCTCAACGTTTGTGAAGAACACTTTCAAGTACCTCGAGATTGTGCTCAACTCAACTACAACCCACGGAATTAGAAAGAATGCAGGGATAAACAAAATCCATGCAGCACAACTTACACTTGAGAATCAATAGCAACGCAGCATACCCAATGTTTGTACCCCTGTCATTTTCTCAACCTTCCTTGCAACGCAGTTCCTGGAACGACGGAAAGGACTGCTCACACGGACAATGACGCACAAGTGATCGCATAAGAAGAGGACTAAGCGGACTAAGTGAACTCAAGAGTCAGTATTCTTAACGCCGGACACCTACACAGCGATTACAGAGCACCTTGAAATTTCTCGATGTATTTCGTTGTTGCAACGTAGCGTGGATTCACCTGAAAAGCGAGGCGGACATCTCGTGAATTGATCCAACCATCGCAAACGATAATCCGCGCAAATTTTGAATTTCGTCTACAAAATCAACAACTAAGCTGCTTGTGGAACTCACAGACACGCGAGTCTCCTGATGCTGAACTCCGGACTCCAGAAGTTGAGCAGGTTGTCATTAGTGGGAGACAAGCAAGAGATTAGTTGAAGATTAGTGAAAAGGGACGGACATAGCTGTATGGAAGAGCGGCGGGAGAGAGCACCTGTCCCAGTCGTTTGCTGAGAGAGAAATCTGTTCGTGACTCATGACGGATGGATGAACGTTTCCAAATTCGATAACTATGTGGTGCGTAATACACGGAAGACTTGACGTCACTCCAGTGTAGCATATGCTTTTCTCTTTATATATATATATATATATATATATATGTGTGTGTTAAATTTGCATTCAATTTGGTTTATAGATAAATGTGATGTTATATTCTTAAATTTTCTATTTATTAATTTTATTTTGAGTTGTGAATTTAAAATATAAGATTATTTACTCTTCCTTGATATCTCAAATTTTGTTATCTGTGATTTCATTTTTTATTTTTTTCTTAAAATATGAATTTTTTCTATTATTTTTCGAAAATATTATAATATTTTTAATATTTAAATTTTTTAATATTAAAATTTCTAGAATTATATTCATAATGGTAGAAAATATAATTAAAATAGATGTTGAAGATTTTTAGGAATAATATCATAATTCTTGCTTCTTTAGTGATGTTAACTGATCAATAGAATAAAGTTAATGTGAGTTAATTTTTAAAATGCTTCAACCTACAGCAAGCTAAACTTGTTTATTTAAATTAATAGTATGTATATTAATAATTGCTAAAACATTATATAGAGATCAATATCAATATACTATGTTTTCAAGAGCCAATCAAAAATTATATTTACTTATGATCATAAAGAAATCTAAAATTAAAAAAGAAACAAGAATATTTCTAGTATTTACTTAATAAATAGAAAATAACATAAACAAATTTAAAAGCTGATAAAATATTAAAATAATTTTATTACAAATGCATGTTTAACAAAATAAATTATGTTTTTTTAACATTACATAGTTATATATAGTTTATAATGTCTAATTTATATACTTCATATATTTCTTATGTATTTTGTTCAAATTTATTTTCAGTGTAACTACATAAATATTATATACATAGATCCTTTTATATATATATATATATATTTATTTATTTATTTATTTATTTATTTATTTATTTATTTATGGAGAATGTTAAATAGACCCAAAATTTTACTAAATTGACCCACCCATTCTAACCATGATGAAAAAAAAACGAAACAAAACAAAACAAACAAATTGACTCTAGATTTATTTCTCCACTACTTGATTTAAAACCAACTACCTATGTTCCTGCATATGTCTCATTCACTTCATACGTCGAACTTCCTCACATATGTTCCCCTGTTCCGATTTGTAATACAGAATTACTTCAATTTTTCTCATGTCACAACTCCAAACGTTATAGATTTCATTTTGCTCGTAGTGCTGTTGGCTACAAAAAGTAGATCGATAACAAAGTATGTAATGAATGTAGCATAAAAATCTTATTCTCTAATCCTGCTTGAGATAAATCGACACAATGTGCATTTTCATGACGTTTCCGTCAATTGAGTTAAATTAGATTTCATTTACAAAGTTTCGAAGAGCTTTTGCCTGCATTGAATGGATATGCAAGACGTCATCCCTCACTCTCTTCCTGCAGCATTCTTAAAGCTTCCCGGAGAAAGATGGATTTGAGATTGTGCCTCAAAAATGAGAAGGTCTTGTTCGTTGCGGCAAGTACACGCATTAGTAATTGGAAAAAAATTCCTGGTAGGCGAAGTCGGGATCCACCCTGGCCAACAGACAATGTTGATGTCGTCCTTGCAGAGTCTTTCAGTATTAAGTATCATCTACTTTTTTACATTTGATGACCATTATTCAAGCCGCCCTCGAACTCACATTGCCTCGCACTATCACCAGCTAATTTTTGATATAGCCTCCACCATTCTCCAAATGGACATGGATTCCAATATCTTGTAAGATGAAAAAGAAACTCTATGAGGAGCACAACCAGCAATTCTAACCGCTGCCCTTGAAACAAGCAGAAATTGGAAAATTGATAAAATGCAACAGCCGCAAGAAGTGATCAACTCTTGCTCTGATCAGGTGGGGTCCATCCAGTCAAATCCTGAACCGCGAACTCATAGCTCTACTCGTTGCCCTTTCGACTCCTTTGGTGAGCATCACATTCGCCTCGTGCAGTGCTTGAGGTCTTGGTCGCGGGTGGTCGGATGTTGGATTGTTGAGAGAAGGGATGTCACAGCTTGAGTTCATGAGGCCAACCGCTGTGTGAGACGATTGGTGTAGGCCAAATGGGCGTGACCTTGCTTGTTGAACATGTTGTTCAAAACCATTGGATTGATATGGCGTTTCCATGCGGACGATTGAGCGTTGTGGCAATGAATTGTGTTGCGCAGTCCCGAACGAAGCGTGAGCCAGATAAGGAGTTGCGTGTGGAGCCTCCTGCGGACGCAATGTTTGTTCGAAACTTGAAGTCATCGGCAATGCTACGCAATTGCTCAGTTGAACATTGGTGTGCATGAGGTATTCCACTCTGTAGATATCGAGCTCGGACAATGCGAACTTATCCGGAAAAGCTATAATACTATTGCCGACGTCCAAGAGCGACTTATTGAAGGAATACACTGCAGGATATGAGCAGTTCGAGAGAGCCTTGGCACTGATTTCTACCAATTCGCTGTGCACATGCTTAAAGAAGTTCAGGAACATAGGCAGTTGATTTTCGCAAATCTTGATTAATCCACGTTTAAAGACAATGCAAACCACTTGCTTTGCTCTGCTTTCATCTTGATTGTTTGATTTCATCGCAAAGCACTGTTGACCTGTAGAAGCACCCTCTTGATGGGACGGGGGGCTGGGAAAACCGGGTCAGGAGGTCGGGACGGGGAATGGGGACGGTTGGGAACAGAGGGAACGGGGACGGGTGGGGTCGATTTAACAAAAACCTGGGTCACTCTAATATTCTCTTTAATTTATATATATATAGATATAGATATTCTATAAAAAATATTTAAACATTTCATAAAAATTAATAAAATATGAAAATATAACTATTATTTCTTATTAAGTATTCTTAGAAAAATGTAATAGATTTATTGTGATGTTAAATTTTTATTTAATGACCATTAAAAAGACTTATATATGTATTTACTTATTATATAATTTTTATACTTACAACTTCTCAATGGATGCTTAAAATTATAGAATAGTATAATTAGAGTTTTTTTATTTTTTTATATACTAATTATTTATAATTAATTTATTCATGATTTATGGGGCATTATAATTTATTTTTTCCATTTCTAGATTTTTTTTGGTAATATCAACAAATATTGCTAAAAAAATTTAAATTAAATATTTTAAAAATATTTATATTAATTTTATAATTGAGTATTAAATTTTAATTTTAAAAATATGATTTTTTTTAAATATACAAAAATTTAAGAATTGGAAAAGAACTTGACTAAATATCAATATATATATATATATATATATATATATATATATATATCATTTTACATGTCATAAATTTCAATAGCTCATTTTAAAATTTTAACATTTTACATTAAATATAATGCTACTAACAATAAATAGTTGATGTAAATTTATCTTACAATTATTTTAATGTAAAATTATTTTACTTAAAAAACTTTCCAATTAGCATATATTTCTTGATGTTTTATAATTTTTTTTATTTTTATTTTTTTTAACTATGTAAGTTGATTATATTATAGATAATTATTTTATTAAAAATCAAAATATGTAATTTTTTTCTTTGCATAAAACTTAAAAATATATATTTTTTTTGTATTTAAAACCAATAAATTGATTAAGTGTAGATAAGTAATAAATCAACAACAATAAGTTGAACAAAAGGTTTAAATAGATAATTCTTGCTATTTCTGCATTCAAAAGCTTTAAATAAATATATTTAAATAATATATATATTTTTTATTTTTCTAATTTAAATTTTTTTAAAATTTATGACAATGTTTAATCAATCTTGATGAATCTTAAATTGAGCCATCTTTGCTCTAATTGTGTATTCATAATGTATTCCTCACTAATCCAAAGCAGGTCATCTTTTCTTATCAATCTATTGATTTTGCATCTTTAAAGTTTGACTTGATGAGTAGTTAAGGGTGTTGTAGGTATTTCAATTGGTTATGGAGGTAGAGTGGAATGACTCATATGCTCCAATACAAAGTTGGTTTTAAAATCCATTTAATAGACACTAAAGACTTATTTATTATAATCCAAGGATGACCTTTTTTAGACTAGTAAAGAATATATGACATGGTAGAAGATGGTAAAAGCATAGGACAACTGATTTAATATTTCCAAAAATTTATTGTGTAGTTAAACATTCTTAATCTAATCTTTGTTATCCATATAATTAGAAATTAATGTTTTACTTGGATTAGAAGCCTAAATATGATATTTTTGTATGATCTTATCAAAAAAATAAAAATAAAAATTAGTATTCATATTAAACTTGGTCAATAATGAAATAATTGATTTATTTTTAAAAAAAATTATATAAAATATTGTAAACAAAGAAATAGATATTTTATTCTTAAATAATAAATTCTTATGCATAAAAAATCATAATAAAATAAATTAATACTATGAAATATTTTTTAAAAGAATTGAAATTTAAAAGAAAAAAATAAGTATATATAGTTCATGCTCTATTATTTGGGAAATGGATTTTGTAGATAAGTAAGTGAACGAAGGAATGAATGAACGAAGAAATGGACGGATCAATGACTGACGGACAGATGCACGAACGACTATTCAAGCAGATGCATGAATGAACGTACGGACGAATGAATGAACGTGCGGATGAATGAATGACTGCCTGTCTGTCTGTGTTGAATGAGCTGCGCAGTTTGTTGTCCACGGCGGCTTCGTCACCTTCCATTTCCCATTTGAAGCTCTGCTCGTCTGTAGCTTGATTACAGTGACTGCGTCTTCAACCTCTCCCCCGGCGCTCGAAACCGGCAACATTCTTCTGTAAGCTTTGCTGCGTTTCTGGGCACGTCTGTGAGTTCTGTTTTGACTTCTTCCCGTCTCTGATCTTCTCATTGTTAGCTTCGAGCTTGGAAGATCAGACAGCCGTGTCCTTGTGACCGTTCAATGTGTGAGGATACCAATGCTGTCATCTATTGTGTAGATCACTCTGTTTTTTATGCGGTTGACAGGCGGTCAGGCAGGGAAGCAGTCCACCTTTAGTGCAGTAGTGATTGCCGAAAGATGGCGGCATTGTTGGAAGTTTTGGTTGGGGCAAATTTAGAAGTCATGCAGTGGAATGAGTGTGAGGGAGCTCGTTTCATACCCCACGCTTGCAGGCCTTAGTGTTCGAAGTCGGGATGAGAATTTTTTTGCTACTTGTTTGCCTTCTCAGACTTTTACCATTATCGCGGCGGAATCTGATACTTGACCCAATTTGATGCGGTGGTTTCGAGGAGGTATCTGTTCAACGATCAACGCCTAAGTTGACTTCAATGCTCATCTCCATTTCCTGTAGTTTCTACAGATTTCGCAGCAATTACATGACCAATTGCCCGATTGGATCTGAACTGATTGTCGAGTATCTCTTCTGTGGTTCTGTTTCACATCGACGATTGGTCAGCATTGCTGTTTTGAGGACTAGCATTGGCGCTATCCATCCGTAATGACGGCGAAGGTGCACGACCAGGACATGGACCAGGACTTCGCCGAGATTGACATGATTTTGGAACAAGCGCAGCTGGAGCTTCACAAGGACCGTTGCCGAAATCGCAAACTTCGGCGGAACATGAACCTGTCGGTCATTCCCGAGAATTTTGCTCACGTGCCCTCGAATGAGGCCACCCTGCCCCCAGCGTCGCTAGACGTGTTGCAGCCAGATTTTGGAATCAGAGAAGGGCACAAGCGCCCTAACCATAGGCTACAAGTACTGAGCTGCATTGCGCCCATGAGGTGGCTCAGAGCATACATGAGCTGCGTAATGGCGGCGCACGACGGCAACTACGACGTGAGGAGAGCGGTGAAGGGTTGCAGCATGATGAGCGGGCCCGATTTTGCCTTCTCCCCTGCTCGTCCTCCACAACACCAAGTTGGTTATGGCGACTGATGAGTGTCCACAGCGATGCGATCACTTTTTTTTTGATTGACAAATCCCAATTCAGTCATCACTGACAAAGACATATGCGAATCCTAGCTTTCAGTTCAGTATTTCAAGTTGTAGCAATTCTGGTTGCGACATTCTGTACAAGGGCCCGCGAATTCATGGACCGTTGTAAATAATTCGAAAACTTCCTCACAACAATATTCTTTAGGGTACAACACGTACACCTTCTCATCTGCTAGAGATTAACCGACCTTCTCGTAACCGAGCAGTTCAAACCCTAAGTCGCGCTCTCTAAATTCGAAACTTCGCGAAAGACATCCATGCATGTGCTCTCCCAGCTGCACCTCAACAGCCCCCCTGTCTCCATCGACGCAATACACCACCAAATCGTCCCGCAAAAGATCCGGGTCATGAAAAAAAACCAGTAGCACGCGGGTATGGTGATGAAGGCATAGGGGGCTCTTCATGACCACCGGCGGCTCACGCCTCCACGATGGTTCAATAAATGCACTTCTACAAGGGGTTGATTGGGGAAGAGACGGCTGGTCTGCCATTATAATCACAACCCAGCTCAATCTACAACATCCTGCAGCCCCCCCCCCCCCCATTCATGAGAAGGGGCCACTGCAGGGCAGCACAAGACACTACAGCCTGTGTGATTGTCCCTAACGTGGCTTGCCAAGTGGCAGGCTATGCTCTTGTTGCCACGTGGATTTTTTAAGAAAAAGGAGTCTCTCCATTTAGGGGTGAAGATTAGATGCCAAAATGTTTTAGGGTTTTGTTGAATGAAATTAAGAAGTCCCATTTGGTTGGTTTTAAACTTAGAAAAACCAATCCAAATGTAGGAAGAGGAAAGCATTATGTAGATGATACATACATTTTTCTTACGTGGTATGAGTGGTGTTGTTTTCTGGAAAATGCACAAGGTCCTCTCCAAGAAATAGTTTTATGATTTATAATTTTTTTTTTTAATATACATTGGCAATATCAGATTATTTCACCTATATTTTTTGTGATTACTTTTCAAAAATATTTTCAATTGTTTTTATACAATGTTATTAATTAAAACACCAGTTTATTCTTGGTAAATTTTCATTACTGAAAAATAAAAATAAAAATATTCTGAATTACATTCTAATATGTATAGAACTTATCATGGTGATGGAAGAAAATAATACAGATATATAGCACGTCAAAATATTCCAACTTGAATGATTACATGATAAATATATATATATATATATATATAAGAGTCAAAAATTAAGAAACAAGAAAAGGATTACATTTTATGTCGATATCTTCTTATTTTAAAGGTATATTTACAACGTTCTTAATTAGAAATAAAATTTAAAATTTTTTCATAATATTTATTTAAATTTAATAAAATTGTAGAAATTGTCAGAAATGTGTATTTACTTAGTTATTAAAAAATAGTTATTTCTTGTAGACAATCAGATGAATCTCTTTCCAATACAAGATCGATTTCGTAATTTGCAACCATTTTCAACAATTTAGATATGTGCAAATATTTCACCCAATCGGATGAATAGTTTTTGCGTCTTAATCGGCTCGTGCTCATGACCTCAAATCTCGTGTGAACAGAGCATGTTTGGAATTTGAAAAGATCTCCCGCCATTTCCCCGCATGGGTTCCCTCGTTACCGTCACCCCGCCAAAGCACCACTAATCTCACCCTAACCACAAAAACAACACTAAGCAGTCATTGATCTCACCGTTAATCACTGGAACAGCACTAAGCCTACCACTACTCATGACCTTTACACTTTTTAACCAATTCAGCGCCGCGACAGTCTGTGTTGGCCCAAGCGTTGTAACAATGAGCCGAATATTTCCGGTCCACTTCACGCTCTTGTCTATAGTACCGTGAAGACTACGCGTTATATTTTTGGGTTTGGAATTACGACAATATTGTGAGAAACAAGTCGTCGGAGTAATTTGTAGCATGAATTGGTTGAGTTTTGATTCTGAACCGTTTGTGAGTCGTGTGTCGAGGGATGTTCGAGGTTCAATTGGCGGTGAAAGCTTGCGTTACGTTTGAGATGTGTTTGAGGTTGTGCTTGAGGTGATTAGGTGCAATTTTTGATTTAACACTGAAGTTTGAGACCGATCGGGTGTGTAAGAGTTTGTGATCTTGCTATAAACTGGGTGTTGTAAATAGCGTTTCGTCGGTAAGAATTTGAAGTGTTTCGGAGCATCGACAATGTCGATAACGCCCTCGTTCATGTGTGTTGTCACCTTTCTAGTTGTAGCCTTCATTGTGCTGGGTCTTGTGGTGATACTTAGTCCTTATGTCAAGTATGCCAAACACTTTACAGGCCACTGAAAGACAGATTGTGAAATCCTGATATCTTCAGAAGTTTTCAAATCGTAGATCGTCGATTACTATGGAGACTCTGTGGTCTGCTACCACGATGGCACTCCAGATCGCAGTCAATAATGCGTCTCAATTTTCAAATTTCTCTTCGTGCTCCTGCGATCATTAACCGCACCATGGCTTTCACTGTAACCCTAAACTTACTGCTCCAAGTGTTAATTATCCCTCGTGTGTATATGATGTGAAAATTGAACTCTAAAACCAGCATAATGTGCTTAGTATCGCACATATGCATAATTGCAGAGGTTGCACTAAAATCTTCTAAATATCTTTATTGATAGCACTAATTAGTGTTCGAGTAATGCTGTATTTGGAGTCATTGATCCTGATGACAATTGGGTTTAAAACTCCATCTCCGACTCAGGCAATATTTTAGGAACGTTGAAATTGACATTTCATACCCTTCCGAACGGTCGGGGATTAACAGTGATAAAATTCTCACGTCACCTCCGTTAATCTTCGCAACGGCGACTTGTCGGGAACAGTCTCTTTGAAATTGCACAGTCTCTACGAAAACCACGATTACTTTCGGGTCCCATAATCCTGCGGCTTTCGGAAATAGGTAAGCACTATCCCGCATGAATTCCTTTGTTTGTAGTACTCACAGAACCTGGAGTAATACTGAGTGACTCCTACAAATCCTTACCTGCTATTATTCACTTGTCAACTACGTGCTACTTGCATGTCATTCCCATCACTTCAGATGTAACTCTTCAGGTGCCAGGTCTGGAAAACTGGTCCTGCTCAACGGGGTTCCTTCTTCACTGTACGAGAAGTGGATCAGGCAGGGGGTTGGTGCTCTTGTTGACAAGAAAAGGATCGTTGGAGAGGGGTCCATTGGCACCGTCTATCAGGCAACTACAAGTGATGGAACGATCTTCGCCTTAAAGAAGTTCAGCACTTTGGAATTAATGAGAGACGCTGAGGAGATCGAGGTTAACATGCGCAGCCTAGACCACGTGCGGAACCCGAACCTGGTGAAGGTTCAAGGCTTCTACTTGACGACGACGTTGAAGCTGATCTTGTCTAAATTCGGTCTAAATGGAACCCTTTCAGATTGTGTGCACAATTCAAATCAGGCTGTAAATCCCTCACTGGGTCAGCAAATGTGTATATGGATGAGAGGTTGGAGGGAAAATTAATGACTTCAGTCCAAGCTGGAATACCACAAGGCACTCAGTTACGTTGCTCTTGAACATGCTTGAGAAGCCTGCGCGTTTATGAGAAGTGTGACGTTTAAGTTCTTAAGGGTGCAACAGGCAGATAGCCTTGTGAAGGTAGGCACTGTTCTGGTGGGAATCCACGTTAGAGACAAATTGGAACAGAGGAGACTTTGGGAGTGCATTTTCCCGTGATCCAGCGATTATGGTGGTTGAAGCTGTGAATATTAATTTTGCGATTATCTGCACTCTCCAGGTAAGTGACAATGGCTATGGAGGTGCTTTATCCTCTCATCTCTTTTGGATCAATGTTGCAGTTTTGTGAATATGCCGAACAGTTGTGCAAGTAATGGCTACATGCAACATATTACATGGAAGACACGTAAATAGCATATGCAGTGTGTGCCCATATCCAGTGCAGTTGACAGAAGCACATGGCCACATTAACTGCCTCAACCTGCTCATCACGTACATGACTGAAATAGGAAGTGTAATAACCTTTCGTTTGCCTCATTTGCAAGCGAACAAGTAAATGTAAACAAGAACATACAGAAATTAGTCATATCTCGACTACTTCAAACAAGAGCACCCAACTTTAACCTAGCGTCTGGACTTGTCCATAAATTATTACTAAAAGCAACTATCACCCTGGTCTCAAGAACTTCCGCTTGAATTTCCCAATCCGCATTCACTGCGACTAGGAGAATCGCAGCCTGGAGTCGAAACCATAAATCTCATGATCTGCGTGTTTCTTAAAAAAATATCTACCATGCAAACAGTCTCACTCATAATTTGTAACTGAGTGGTATGTCTCATATCTACTAGGTTACACAATCTTGGCTCACTGAGGAAATTTCAGATCACGAAAACGATTTCAGTAGTGAAAAATTGTATAGTTTGATCACCCAAAATTTGAATCCTTCACTTGCAACCACACTGAATCACTATGACTGTAATCAAATTTAGTACCAGGTCCAGGATCCAAAAAGCGGGAGATGATCAAACCATACAATTTTTCACTACTTGCCTAAAGAGATGGGTTAGTAAAATTAATTGGGATGATTGCCAGAAGTCTAGAACCACATCATTATCCCTGAGATGATTCGCCAAATTAGATTTGATACCCTCCGATGTCCAGACAAATATGCTCACCGATGTACTTCTACGGGTTTCATGCATTTTTCTTCAGGCGGAAGCCTCGAGCAGAATGATAGTTGCAGGTACTCAGAAAGTGATCAAGGAACATCACAGATTTTGCCTCATGTTAGGTGAGGTCTCTATTGAATTTGATACAGCTCAAGAAAACAAATGGTTGCACACGCAACATATCCAACAAATCAATTGCGTTGTATCTCAGACGTAATGGCTCATTGGGAAATGGCTACTAAAAAATGCTTCAAGGCCCGCACAAGGATCTAAGTGTATAGCCTTCAAATTTCAATCGACTATCGGTTAATTCTCCCCTTGGCCTATGATTTAAGGACCAGCAGGACATAAAGTGGCGTTAAGGTGAATTTTACTCACTTCGCTGCTACAGAACTTTCACTGCACTCAAGCGAAGCATTGAGGAGTTTCAGAGATAATCTGATACCAGCAGACAAATCAATTCAGACAGCGGTTGGCGGAGGGGGTTGTATCAAGCTTGAACTAGACTGATGAACGTCATTAAGCTCCAAGTCTGTCACTTGTTGACCACTAGGAAGTAGAATCTCGGCCTCCCTTGCAATGTGAAGATCAGATGGCCAGAACCATTGCTTCAATAACTTCACACAAAATCGTGGCAACAGCGCTAATATAACAGTTAATAGCAGAGTAAACCAGAACCTAACAGACCCACTCATATGAAATACAACCCTGCACACAAAAAAGAGAACACATAAAAAGCAAATTGAGTCCAGTAAGAACCACATCTAAACATTCTGCAAGCCTGACACTGCAAGTTAACAGATCCTAGAAGAAAACTATACCACAAAGGAGAGTATTAAGGGTCATCGTATGCAAATGACTAAAGCCAAGCCTAAGCCAAGGAATAGTTGACCAGATTATACCTAAAATTATGTTATCTCACAGGTAACATCATACCTTTTGCACTTTTATCCCAGGATTACGTGCAGTACATAAGAGCACAAAATACGAAATTCAACAAACCAATAAACATACCAGTGATTAGGGAGAAGGTCCGGGACAGATAATAAGGCATCCATGACTAGTTGGCATATATATGTCACAAGAGTAGAAGCCCAAATCGCGACATGTTCGATCCATGTCCATCGCTTGATGTCCATCGCCAGATGTGTATTTACCAAGATGACAACTGCCATGCACCACACTAAGCCCAAACCATACAAGTCTACATCCGTTACCTTATAGATAAAGTAAGGGACATAAAAGAGTACTAAACTCTGCCAAAGAGTGTCCAACATGGTAATCCAGAAAAGACGCTGGTTGTAAGCTTCTTCTCGCTGGCCAGACCCATATAACGGTGGATAAACGTACAGTGTCTTCTGATTCACATCCATGTCTAGTATGCCTACTACTATTGTCGGAACGGAGGTGTAAATAAGGGAAAAGAACACTAAATTCCAATCAGTGAGAGCTGACTGTGCTGAATAAGCTGCATAAAATATGAACCTGGTTAAGCACAACATAATGCTTGAAGTTAGACGAGTATTTCGCATGTTCACAAACAGTATCACATCAACATACCTTTAATAGATCTAAAAATTCAAAAACAAAAGTCCACTTGGAAAACTAGTTGATAGCGGATGTGAACTTGGCATTCAAAAACAACATTCAACCAAATAAAAGCAAATTCAAGAAGCAATAAATTTACCAGAAAAGCATCATTACAAAAACAGCATTGCGATAAAAGTTGTAGAGAACCATGTAGCCCAAACGCTCATAGTTCCAGTGACCATGCACGAGGAGCAATTTCTTGAGGAACCGAAATTGACCAATTGCGAAATCAGAGGCCATGACAGCCTGCCTCCCTTCCTGCCCACTGATGCCCACTCCGACGTCGGCCATTTGTATCATCGAGACGTCGTTTGCACCTGCGATAAAGAAACGACACATTAAATGATCTACACTACCAGAACGTACTTGATGCC
This sequence comes from Physcomitrium patens, assembly GCF_059467195.1. Taxonomy (NCBI): domain Eukaryota; kingdom Viridiplantae; phylum Streptophyta; class Bryopsida; order Funariales; family Funariaceae; genus Physcomitrium; species Physcomitrium patens. The sequence goes on from NC_143410.1 coordinate 5,238,614, forward strand.
AGTAGCTGCTGCTATCACCTTCTAAGACAGATTCAACACTTATGTGAATAAAAAACTTCGGTTGAGAAATTCTCCTATGATGTAACTATAACTCATACAGTTATGTTTTTCCAAAAACAGTATATCAACAAGTGAGGATAATGCAAGACACACCATCACCGACTGCCAAAGTCATCTTCCCAGCTTTCCGTTTGACGAGGGAAACAATGCCAGCCTTCTGTAAAGGAGCAACTCGACAGCAGATCACCACTTTGCAAGCCGTTGCAAGTTCATAAAGCTGTTCCAACAAACAAGGAACATTGAAGTATAAAAAAAATGTTCGAAGCCAACTTTATGAGGTCAACCCTCAATTAGATCCATTTAGGTAATTGACAAGAAAACCCATATGCATAGGCAAAAGACAATTTAAATTCCTACAATTATAGGCGCAAGATTCAACATTGGTATGGGATTTAGCATCTCTTTGATTTGCGCACAAAAGATTGGTAGCACTTACATCTTTTTCCAATGCAGACGTTAAGGCATGTACCAAACTGTTCCCATCAATAATGAGGGCTAGAGGTTGGTTGAACCTGCTATTACTATCTGCTGATTCTCCAGTCACTTCATCATGTCCACTATTAGCAGCATCTATACCATTTTGACGTTTCCATGAAAACAACTTTTTTTCTGGTGGTGGTTTTATGACATACTTCGCCTTTGCACCTAAAATCTTAGAGCGACAACCTTCAAATGTGCTTTCATTAATGATGATTTGCTGCATATCCCGAGTAAGAAGCAGACACGAGAATCCTATGGAGATGGCTGTCTCTTGCTTATCACCAGTCAAAACCCATAATTTGATACCTGCCTCCCTAAGTAATTGAATGGTTTCAGGAACCCCACCCTAGAAGAATGAAATCAAGAACGTGAAGTTAGACTTAGTCGATCCTACAAGTCGGACTGAAAGAGGTAAGGTCGTAGCAATATACATCATTCAGCAGAATACCTACCGCTGCTTCATACATCCTCGATCATGAATGAGAAGTTTTCATACAACGTGAAAAAAAAGATATCCAACAAAACCTCAAATGGCCAAGGGGACCATCAAAATATGCATCTGAGCATCTGCTCAAACTGAGACTACAGAAATCCGACTAGTTATTAAGAGTAGTCTATAGATAACAAATATGATTTATCATCTACATCAGAAGCAGAAGCATACCTGAAGTTGGTCCTCAATTCCAGTGGCACCTAAAAGACTAAGATTGCACTCCACCAGTTCTGCGGCATTGCGCATCAAGCCAACCCTATCATGCAAAGCACTACTTGCTTTCACGTAGTGAAAATGCCAATCCTCAACCTGAAGCCACCCGAAAAATAGGATTACGATAAATTATAATTGTTGAGATCAGGGAAAATAGGAACAGAAATCCTAAATCCTATCAGCGTATCCATGAAGGGTGAGCAGAAAGACGATACTTCATGTGACTCAAAGCACCTCATATTGATGTCAATTGTTAAGATTCAAATATCATTCACATAAAGTTCTGATAGTCCACCTCTGCCATGTTCTCCTGAATCTCGCTGTATGCATAGCTTATGCTTACACTTTGTCAACATGGAATTCACATATAACTGGCTGATATGGTTTTACCTCTTTCCGAGTAAGCACCTTTGATGCTACTACAAGTGTCCGCAAACCTTTACGGGCATAATTATCCAGATGTTTCAAAGTTGCACTCATCACCCCATCAGAAGGCTGTAACTCATCCACTGACTCACTTCCTCCAATTGAGTACTCATCCCCACCTTCGCCAACGATACTCAAGAGGGAGGAATCAGCGCCTTTCATTAAGAGTTTGATGACTTTATCGGGACCCTCCACTACAACTGACATGCGCTTCCTCACGCTATCAAATTCGTGAATCCCCAATACTTCATACCTGCTTGCATGAGGAAGGATTTACTAAGGAAGTAACACCCGTATTATTTGTTTCTATCTAGATGTTAAGATCATATACGATATGATGAAAACCAAGAGTATAAAATAATTTAACAGATCAAGAAAACTAAAAAAAGGAAAGAGAAGAAGAGAAGGAATGAAAAGAAAAGAAAAATACAAAAATTAATAACGTATAATTCGGCGCAATACAAGTCAAATCTTCACTTACCTCCGCCGATCTCCACAGACGTCTATGACGATGCTTGCAGAAGTCCTCTCAAGAAGGGTGAATCCGTAAGCTGCAGCAGCTGCTACAAGAGCTTGCTCGTCTGGAGACTCTCCTTGATACTCTATAAATCCTAAACTATCTCCATTACCATTAACTGCCTCCATTTCCAACTGACCCGAAGCAGATTTCTTCACCCATGTTGGAACAATCGTATTGCATGCGGCCAAAACAAGAAAATATTCCCATACTAAATGTCGAGCAGGTGCGGGTTCTGGACTATCCAATATACGACGCAATTCCGAGTCAACTTTGATGCTTTTCCCGATCTCAGTGTCCGCAGGGCTAATTGAACCGTCAGCTTTAACTGGCACTGTATCAACAGTAATCTTCGCGTAGCTATAATCTACACCGCCAATGCTTGCTGAGTCAAATTGCATCTTGTTCTCCGTTAATGTACCCGTTTTGTCAGAAAAGAGATACTTTACCTGACCTAAATCTTCGTTGATATTCAATGCCCGGCACTGGAATCTTGTATTTGAACTTTCATGGTACATCTCTCTGTCTCGTGTCATAAAATACGATTGTCCAAGTCGTACTAACTCCATTGAAATATACAAAGATAAGGGAATCATGATTTGAAACCTGATAATGCAACTCAAGAAACCAATAGCTCCCTCGCCCCACTCGCCGTAAAATCTGTAATTCTCTCCTGTCAGATCTTGTTTTTTATAATAAGGGAGGACTGATAATATATCAGAATTGGAGTTTACCCAAAGACCCATTCCCAATCCACCTATGAAGCAAATAATGATCAAAAAAACTGCAAGCCAACCCGTTTCTCTGTTCATATAATGTTCCAGTCTACTCCGTTTTGACTGAGCTCCAGCGCTATTTAGCATGGCCTTTGTCTCTCTACCCGCATAAACAACAACCCCAAGTACCCAGACAGTATTCTTCAGCTCACAACCCCGTAGGATGATGTTGTTAGCCGCCAGCGGTACCATAACTCCCGATCCCAAATCCATGCGACCTTGGAACTCGTAAATATTCCTATTTGGAGTCTCACATACAATAGTACCCTTCAAAGGTCTTTGCTCGGGATGCTCAACAGTGAACTCCTTCCTCGCATACCTGCTCTTCAAGTTTGACTCCCCATCAAGGTTCAGAGTTTCGACATAACAAACTCCAGATGGATCACTTGAAGCAAGCAAGACTATGTCGCAGGGAACAGTCTCGTTGGCAAGGACTTTCACCACCTCTCCTACCTGAATGTTCTTCCACTTCTTATCCTGAAACTTATCGATTTGAAACACCAAAGATTTACGATTATTCTCCCTCTTATCCGACCGACGTCGGCCAAAGTCCTCATAACCATCTTTGATAGCTGTGACCACTAGCACCAGTATAAGAGGGAAAAGAGAAGCAGTTCTTCCAAAAACTGCAAGTTGTGGAATTTGATTTAGAATAACAATAAAGAGAAAGTAAATATATGCAAAGCGATGGAATTGCTCGAACAGATTCTTTGGTAGAAATGACAAAATAGTATATTTTGTGGTTCGCACTGTGTTCCCTGCCATGTTGAAGTTTTTGTTAGTTCGATCTGGATTGTTGATATACACGACCCTCAGTGAGTCATCCTCTCTCAGACTGGGTCTTCGAGTAGAAGATAGCCTACGCGAGCCAGACAATCTTTGCGAGCCAGATAATCTTTGTGAACCAGAAGCTGTCCTCTTAGGTGCTCCATTGGAAACTTCTTCCGAATCCCTCCTAACCATGACCGCGATTTCCCCCTGTGGTTTTCTATCTGCCTCAATCCTCTCGCCTGTTTGGGCTTCATTGCTCACAGACGGCACGTCCTGTGAACGCCCACCAGGAAAGGACTCCAACTCAGGCATAGAGGTTTCAAATACTATCCCAACGAGGTTTATGAGGGCGAATGACAGTAGATTAATAATAATCTACATACGGCTTGCTGTCCTGACGTCCCTGTCCCTGAACACACATACCACATAGGAATCATTCGAACCTACTTCAGTCGTTCCCGCTGTTTTTTGGACGCCAATTTAACACCCATACGTCAACAAACAGCATGTATAAATGAATGCTCGACTCCCAAATCCTTCTAGTACAAGAAATCGAAGAAAAAGAAAACACAGATTTGAATATAGTCAAGCTGACATCACTAGTTGATTTCTAACATCACGTATTCCTACCTTCGACCCACGTATGTCACTTTTTCGAAGGGACTGTCAATTTCAGCAGGCCGCATACATCCTGCACAGAACTACTTAAAGGAAGCGCATTCACAATCTCTCCAAGCAAATTGAAGTCCAATGACATAGGTTCCTCAAGATGAGGTTGGTTAAATAGCCCATACCTGAGGAAAAGACGGCTGGTTGAACATAAGACAAATTTGAATCATTCTCTCGTGTTTACAATTTGTACAGGATAGTATCCTAAAACACCTGCATGTAGTTGAATCAAATAATCATCATTAGATTCAAGCCACTGTTAAATATCAATCCAGTAGTATATTGCAATATCTAAGCTTCCATTGCAAACTCAAAAATCCTTGTTGACACAATTACTATCAGTGGCGAATGCTCGCTTCAGCTAAAAAAACAGGAGAAGAACTTGCGAATTACAGATTTTCATCGATATGCTGGAGGGGAGAAGTGAGTGGCAAGCAGCTTAAGCTTGACAAAGTGTTGCTAGCGGTCGAGAAAGGGGCTCCTCCCAGCTATGCTCCTGCGTGTTGCAACAAGGTAATGATGAAACCAAACAATCCAGGGACTAAAACTTCAATTTCTTGACCGCAATGCGCTATTCTAACGTGGATGATTCAAGTGCCGGGTAAGGATGAAGGTAAAGACCATAATTGTTTGGAAATAAAACCCTTGTCTCTGATCGATTAAGCAATCCAAGGATACTAATGAACAAGACAATCAACGAGCAAGCTTCATGATATCTAAAGCGAGTAGGAAATCAGAGAGAAAAATACCATTTGGTCAAAGAAGGGCATTACATTCTTTGAAGTTGGAGTAAATGTGCCCGATGACCTGGTGCTGACGTTCGACTGATCCTTAGAAATCCTTGGCACTTCGCCCGACAAACTTTCTTCAGGGGTCATTTTTGCACTTAAAATGAAAAACTACAACCTCATTTCAGTGCTCTCGTAGGTACAAGATGTTTGTATTTGCACCAATACGGGTGGTTTATCTAAAATTTCGCGAATCCGTCATAGAAACTCATTGTAGTTGAATTGCATCTTCGAAGCCTAAAATAAACCATTTCCAAGCCATGCAAAGAGGTTCAATGTAGCCCTACGTGCTCGTAAGTTGACTTCAACTAAAGACAAAGGTACTGATAATCTCAAACCCTAACACAAGTAGGATCGGCATGAAACAGTTTACGGTTACAGCAAACGAGCATATGCATTAGTTTTCGTAAAACCCCTCCTGTACAAAATCCGACCATCTAAAAAATACGCCATCGAGTTCACAACAAAAACACTTCTCCGCTGCGATGTTTCAGGTTTACACAACAGACTCCCGCTAATCAAAGACGTGATGCCGCCGAGTGAGTGATCCCAAAATCCATGCTACAAAATTTCTCTTCGCCTCTCAGAAACTCACATTCCCTATGTACGCTACCCAAAAAAAAAAATCGTACAGTTACAGTCAGCTTCCACAAAGAGAAAGAATCCAACCAGCTCACAACAGCCAACAAATCACGAATTATCTCAAGCGGAACAAAACCCCACCATTAACCGCTTGACAACCTCAACAATCCGCGCAGAAAAACCGTGTAAAAAAGTACCTAAATTTCACTTGAATTCGGATCTCGGACACTTGGTCCGGAAATCGGACATAACAAAGGGGGTTGGTTTGAAGCAGTGGACAGGAGCACGAGACAGAGACTGAGGACGAGGAGACGTGATCGGCACGTATGGAGACTCCGCCACCTCATTCCAAATCTACCGTTCCGATTGTACTGCTGAGATCCATAGATGAACATCGCGGAGACACGCCTGAGAAGCTACCCCTGCAAATACCTAATTCGAATACGTCCAAATTAGAAGCTTGCTTTTGAACATCAGCGTTATCGACAAAGCGGGTCAGTGACGCCGTCCTTCAATTCCAAGTCGCATATTATGCGGTCAAACCTTCGCGACCCACATCAGCATCTCCTGCGATCATACGATCATTCCCCCAAAAGTCCGCCACGTTGACTGGACTTTGGGCGCGAGGGGGAATGGGCTCCGCAAACCTCGATTAGGGAGTCTGTGCGGAACAGTCTGCCGCACTCATATCGCTCCGCTCACACTGTGCTTTCTTGCAAACTGTTGCTCTAATCTGACCATACTGTGCTCACATGGTTCGATCACCCTTTGTTACGTTCTAGTATAAGCGCGGTGGTCACCAGAGATACGATTCTGGCTGTATTCGAGGGACCCAGAGGGGGGTGGAATTAGGGTTGTGCCCCTGTGGTCGCGTTGATAGGCTTCTGTTGTCCGTGACTAACTCGATGTGATGATGAATACTCGTGTTAGCACCATGGCGACATACGCTGACCGTGTCAGAGGAGCGTCGCACAGAGCCATATGACAGAATGCGATTGGAATCAAGAAGGGCTCGCCCGGTCGAGTCAGGGGACAGCATCGCGGGCTTACAGGACGCTTTCTCAAGTATTTTTGCCCAACAACAGAACCCCACCGGGACGCTTTACCCCACGAAGGCCCTGCCAGGTGAAGACCTACCGGCTGGTTACTCCCCCAGCTACGCGGGTTTCTTGCTCAGAGATACTGATCGAGTCATCAAGGTAGACCAAGCGCTGGTGAAACAAGAAATGGATTTCCTCACAAATTTGGTGGCCACCGCTTGCTTTGTAGGAGGTAAGCCTCCGAATACCCAACTCCGACATTGGTTAACCCAAGTGCAGGAAACAGTGCAGGGGTCATTGACGCTGGGCCGCAACCTTGGGAAAGGTTTACTTTTGGTTAAATCAGATACCACAAACACACTGAACAAACTTCTGCTCACAACCCCGAATAGGTCGTCACAGGGACTTTGCATCTTCCAGAGATGGGTCCCTGGATTCGAACCTTTCTCAGAACGGGGTTGCATCATGGATGGAAAGACGACCGGCATGAAGATTCCCATCTGGGTCACTCTAAAACAAATCCCGGACGAGTTTCGGGGAGTTGCACAACAAATTGCGGAAGGAATCGGCGAGCTACTGGGGGCGGATTCTGCAAATTCAAAGACAGAAGACCCCCGTTTTTGCCTAGCCCTCAGCTCCGTACTGGGGTGGGTGCCCTCAGTCACGGTTTACAACGAAAAAACCAAGACTAATATCACTATTCTAATCGGCTACAACTACCTACCCCTTCGCTGTCGTTACTGCCTTGATACCAAGCACCGGATTCGTGACTGCCCTGCCCGCTTGGAGAACATGAAGCCACGAGGGCACACCACAGTATCGCATCACCATCACACGGGAGGTCGAAAGCCAACCCGAGAGAAAGAGAAACCAAACACAGCTCAGCACTCGACCCAGCCACGCGGACCTCTGCCCGCAAGATTCAGCCAGCCGTCGAACGCGGAATTCCATATCTTTGTTTCCAAACATAAGCGTAAAGGCAGGGGGCACCCATCAATGAATTCTAGATGGAACCTGGGCCCTTCAGGAGAGCAGATGCCACACCCTGCCATCCAGCCTCCAGAAGTAACTCCTGGGACTCACGTAGTCACCTCCACAGGACCCATTCGCATCGTTCCGCCATCTCCTGATCAACTCATGCACCTAGTCGTAGTCACCACCCCCCGATCTCCAGATCCATCCTCCCCCAGCCACCATGAGTCTATACTATGGTCTCAAGCTAGCGGGTCGCAAACGTGCACCCGAGGCCGAACCCCTGACATCTCCATCGGAATAGTTGGAAGCGGAGGCTTCGATCCATTACGGAAGTCCTTTACCAATTGTAGCGCGACAGGACTTGAACTCCTTCCCAGTGGGGTCACTTGGTGAGGGACCTTCAGTTGACTCAAGTTTTATCCGTTGCACACAGACGACTCCGTGCCCAGGTTTCCCCCTTGCCACCACTTCGGGTGCATGACAATAACCAGAACATCCACGGCCCCCGTGTTCTGTATGCTCCTTTCCCCCGTGTTCAACATCTCATGGGGGGGGTACTCTAGACAGCTGGATTTCTTCGGCGATTTCCGCAGGCTCATTAAATGGTATAAGACACTTAGTCTCAAGAAAGCCAAGGAGCGCCAAGCCCGCGAAGTTGCACTCCAAATTCGTTTACAACGCGCACAGGCAGATCTTCAACAAATCCCGACGTGCCCACATACACTGACCTTATTGGCGAACATTCAGGATGAGATAACCCGTTTTGAGTCCTGGCGCATAGACGACCAGCAAATCCCCTCGCGAGTCCGGTAGCGAGCTAAGGGCGACTCGGTCATGAAGGAATTTTACCGCGAGGTAAAACAACATGCCCCCCCAAAGTAACCTCACCGAACTGGAAAATACAGAGGGAGAGGTCTGCCGTTGTCAAAGCCAGATGGAGGAGATCTGTCCATTTTCTTCGCCGCACTGTATTCAGACCGGACACTAGACCCTGACAAGGACACCGCGCAAGATCAAATACTCAACCAAACCCAGCACCTCTTGTCCGCGGCAATGATCGCATCTCTCCGCAAGCCTCTATCGCTGGAGGAACTAACTCAAGTCTCCATGCACATGGAACCGCAGAAGTCCCCCCGGCGGACGGCGTCGTAACCAAATTCTTCAAACACATGTGGCCGGTAATCGGCCCCGACTACCTTCGCATGATCCGAGAAGCCACCACAAGAGGAAGTTTGCCGCCAGGAGTTACTGATGGCTTGATTATCCTTCTGCACAAAGGAGGGACGCGCAGCTTTCTGAATAACTGGCGCCCCATAACCTTGCTCAACTCCACTTACAAACTCTTTGCTAAAGTCCTCCAGCTCCACTTACAACCCATTCTCATGCAGGTGGTCAGCCTCGATCAGTCCGCATTTTTACCGTTGAGATTCATTTTGGATAACATCTTCCTGACGAATGAAACCATCCACCACGCGAAAAAAACAAACCAACCGCTTGTGTTCCTTAAGGTCGACTTCTCTAAAGCCTACGACGAAGTCGACCTGGGTTTTCTTTTTGAAGCAATGGGGAGAATTGGATTTCCAATGGAGTTCATTGGGATGACGAAAATCCTCTTCCGTGACGCGGCAGCCTGCATGAGTGTAAATGGCCAGTTGACCAGTGCCTTCCACATCCGTCAAGGGGTGAGGCAGGGGTGCCCGTTGGCACCCTACCTCATCCAACTGATCGGAGAGATTCTAAATCAGTGTATTAAAAAAGAGGCTAGCTGCAGTCGGATCAAGGGGATAAATATCCCCCGGGGCGTCCGAGCCTCAAACGCTCGCATAGTACGCCGATGGTACTTCGTTAACTTCACATGGTGAGGCGACGGGGGTCCGGCATGCGGTAGCTACCCTGAATACTTTCAGTTCCGCTTCTGGCCTACTAATAAACTGGGCGAAATCTGCTGCCTACTGGTGGAGCCCGAGTTCCGGACCTCGCTCTCAAGAGGGAGAGGTCTCGAAGCTGCTGGGTTCCCCCTTCAGACTCTCCCTCCAGGCAGCCCAGGTCGACCAATTCCTCCTAGATCGTATCGAATGCAAACTCAAATATTGGGTGTCGACCAAAATTAACTCCACTGGCAGGGCCGTAGTAGTCAATGGGATATTGATTTCTGCAATGCTGTACTTTCTCGCAAATTGGGGGGGGCACCAAAGTGGGCATCCGGCGAGTCATCAGCAAGCGGCGAAATTTTCTTTGGGCCAGCTCTAACCAGCAAGCCAGAGCTCGGGTAGCATGGAAAACGTGTTGCCTCAAGAGGAATGAAGGTCTTACGTGGACGCTAAGTCGTCCAGCAAGATCTAGGTAATGGGTAGTTGTTAGTCATAGGTAAGGTAGTCACATTTCTCCCGTACCCTCTGTAGTAATTGATACGAGGGGCTTGTATTTTACTATCTTTGTTTGCAATTGAACAAAGTTCGATTTGTGCAAAAAATCAAAAAAACAAACAAACAAAAACAAAAACTTTCTATGTTTCTTTTGAACATTCCTATTCTTGCTTTTGTTGGATGGATTTCCATTAAAACAAGTTCTAGAATCCTTCTTTTTTTTCTTTTTTTCCTTTTTTTTGACACAAATGAAGATTTCTTTATTACAAAGGTTAGTGTACAGAAACCCAGCTAGGTCTAGCCAAGAGGATTAGGTAACTTACTATGATTAAAGACAAAACTACCATTAGAATCCACTAGATTCCACTCCTGCTTATTTTAATGCTAAGAAGCCAAAATTCTGTTTTTACAACATTGTTGCTGGAACTCCTAAATCCACTTACCGGCTTGTAAGGGCTTGAGTTGTATCTTTTGATGTATTCCATTAAAAACCACATCATTCTACCATGATCCATTAAGTGCAATTAGTATATTCTATTAAAAACTACATCATTTTTCTAAATCCAAATTGACCAAATGACCACTCTCTATAGCAGAAGCCAAAGTTGACTCACTCTCTTAAAGTGCTTGGAGATTTTGTATGCAAATAAACAATGTTTCTATGAAAAGATGAACTATGAGAGGCTTGCATGTATGTTGATTGCGATTCTTGCAATACCACTACTTCATAAGGCGATCATGGAGAGGCTTTTAGATATGGTGCCATCATTTCTCCTCTTTCATGGCCTAGTCATTCATTTTGGATTCAAAGCAAGTAATTTAGAATGTGAACTTCCCATCTCTAGACTTATATTGTGGAGCAACATTTCCAAAATCTATGAAAGACTAATTTTGTGGTGCTTGTCAAACACACATAACAAATTTGATCTATGGTGCCATTTACCCTCTCTCTTTACTCATTCACAGCTATAACTTAGTGCCAAGTAAGTGAAAGGACTTTGGTCCCTTTCAACATCTTTTTTTTGTTCCATACGTTTGTCTACTTCAGCCTAAAATTTGAAGGCAGCATTCTATTCTATTTTTGAGTTACTACATTCTCAATTACATGTCGCTTCCAAATCCAAAGTTGTCCCATTTTTGTTGTATAATGCATAAAGAAGACTTGCCCTAGTGATTGATAACAACCAAGATTTCATATTAGATGGTCGATCTAGCCATAGTATAAGAAAACAATTCTTTTACTTGTCCCTTGTCATACAAACACATTTCAAGATCTTCAAATGGTATTGATGACCTAAATTGTATTCTAAGCCTCTTTCTTTGCTTGTTGATTTTATCTACATCAATATTTTGTAAAAATTTTGATTCATTTTTTTGTTAGGTTGTTTATCCTATCTATTTTAATAGCAAAGAATATCTAGATTTTTTTGAAATTTAAAGTGGCTTCTTTGGTCATATTAACTTCTTATACCACGATGGTTAAGTTAAAGTCCTTAGTGGAGTAGACCTCTGCCTATTCTTGTCTTTGTAGTTGTGTTGCAAGGTATATCATGAACTCACTCTATTGTTGATAGAGAAGGATGAACAACACACCTTGTACCTTTTTCTTTTCTTTCAGAATCAAACCAATTTTGGGCTTTCAAAAAGTTAAAAAAAGTGTTCCTAGCAATTTGTCCACTATCCTCTTATTTGCCTAACATATCTTCAAGTCATTTATCTACAAAAAGCAAGTAGGTAAATAGTCATATCTCTTATAGCTATTCAATTTGAGCCAATTAATAATTAGGCCAAAACCTAGGCAAAATGTATCCAAAATGTCGATAGTATGTCTTATATTTTCTTCTTCCCCAAATAAGGTTAAAGAGGTGACATCTGCATATTGTGCCATGATTTATTATCTATACTTCATATGAAGTTGAATCTTTTTAATGGCTCTTAGCTTAATTTCTTTAGTAATTGTGAAATTGAAAGATTCTTCAACAACAAAGAAGAGGTAAGAATCTAATAGACATCCTTGTCTTACCTCTCTTGTGATAAATAAAAAAATCAAATAACATCCATTAAAATTTATCTTAATTAATATATTTACTAATAATAGTATAATTATGAAATTAAATTCTCTAAAAAAATCTATTTTTTTTTTAGGTAAGAAGTTCCATTCAACTATATCATAAGCTTTAGAAAAATCCAATTTTATAAAAAAATAAGTTTGTCTAATTTTTGTACCTATGGCATAGTTTTATGAATCAATAATAAGTTTACATTTTGTTACATTTTGTTGTTACGAAACATAATAAGCCCTATAAAATTTTATGTATTTGAGTATTTTTTCAAAGAAGAGGAGGCATGGTGAAGCACCTCAAATCTTTTAAATATAATGTTGAACTTCTTTAGTTTGAAAGAATTGCACATTTATAATATAAAGAGATTTTTAGTATAATTTCAACTCCAAATTCACTTGTTTCTATATTGCAAAATGATTGGAGTATGCACTATTATCTAAGATCAAATAATCATATCTTACAATGATCTTTCTTGATACCATGAATATATAAGTATAGTGAAGCCAAGTTATTGCATGATTATTGTTCAACCACCTATTATCTCAACTAAACTTAAGCAAGTATAATGTAAGAAAATTATTGGCCATTTGAAGCCCAATTGTGAGTATATAAAACAATCTTTGCTAATTGTACGTGAGAATTACGAAGTCTATATTTGACTTATCACTACTCTTTTTGATAAAACTTCAATTCTTTGTAAGAATCCACCAATTATCACCAAGAAGTCTCTTAATAAGCTCTATCTATAATGCATATCATTCTTATGCAATGTATAAGGTATATATATTTAAAATTGATAAGTCATCCATAGACACTCTTCAAAGTGAGATCTACTATGCTCTTCCAAACCTCAAGTATCTCAATGAAAATACAAAAGGAGACAACTAGAGAGAGATCAAGTGCCTAATCTTACTACTTCAAATACCTTCTTTGTTCAATATGTGATTGTAAACAATGTGAGTTTTTAGCTCAAAAAACTAGCTTCTAGCCATACTTGATTTTTTAGAGCCAATATATTATTGTCTTACAACTTATGCTCTTATATACAAAAAATATCAACTTTGCTTTGAAATTCCAGCAAATAATTTTGAATTATTTTTATTATATCTGTATCATTTAATCTTTACATGTTATGAGTTAGTTTTGTAATTTTCATGATTTAGATTGATTGAAGGAGTGTTTTGATCTTTGTTAGTCTCTATCTAAACCATAGAGTTTGGACTATGGATTTCTCTTCTCTTTGTAAAAAATAAGACTTTAGATCATTTCAAAAGAGTAATCTACTAGCTCATATAAGCCAAAGATTTATTTGACATCCACACTTGAGATAAGTGAGTCATATCAACTTCTAAGCCTTTGCTTCTTAACCAATCGTTAAATAGAGGTGTTAAGTAGGTGGTTAGTTTTCAAATGTTCTTGGAAGTTTGTTTAATTGTCTTTATGGAGGCGCTTAAGATTATAATGTCCCTTCAGACTGTGGTTTATTTCTTCTCTATAAGCTTGTACAAAAATGAATATTTATCTTTTATAAATTTTCATAAATTTCACCTATTTAAATTGATATGAATGGATTATCTCTATTTACGTTGACGTCTAGATGGTTGAATTGGAAGTCACCTCTTTTATTTTAAGGGCTGCATAGTATGTTCTATGGTATATTGAAGGCAATAATATTCTATCTCAATTCGTCCAAGCTAGTATCTTCTTTTGACTAATCTATTGTCAAGGACAAGAACTCGATGAAAGCTAAAGAGTAAGTGAGACTTTTCTCAAAAAAGAAATAGGACAAAATAGAAATATGTATATTAAGAAAGAAACTGGAATGGCTATTGCCAAAATACAAGAAAACTAGAGACCCTTGAAACTAGACTAGAAGCAAGAAAGGAGTTGACAAGAGTGAAGAAGCCTTCACTCTTGTCTCTATATATACTATCTAACTAGGGGCTACGTGGCGACGTTCTATAGGACCTCCAATATGTGTTGATTTTGTAGGATACATGCCTTGACTTACAAGGCAAGTTTTCCTACGTGTGGGCCACATAGTTAGCTTGATCTTCAAGCTAACAACATGTGTGGCACATGGCCAACTTGTTGACCACGTTTCTAATCCAAAAAGTCAATTAAAGACACCTATGAAGTCAAAGCAGCGTCTAGGAAGTTTCTAGGAAGCTTCTATATTAAATATTATACAATTAACTTACTTTTATCTACTTTTACTTACTTCTACCTATTTCTATATGTAATTATTAGCTTACATGATTATGGCCGTGACATTACCCCCCCTTCTAGAGATGAGTTCCACGAGGAGCGGTCATCATATGTTGAGGAAATCTATGATGCGACGAATTATATTCGCCACATACTCTGATCTCTGTTCTCTTCGAAGATGATTGATAGGGCCTCTCAACCATCGGTAGTGTCCCATACCAGGGCGGGAAGACCACCCAGTTATTTGATCATTATTGAGGCCTTCATAACTTCCTTCGAATAGAATATTCGGAACACCATCAGGAGTTGTTCCTACCTCTAGCAAAATCACCAAACATCGGGAGTCCCTTCCCAAATCGTGATACTAAACGCATTGTATCTCACCATCTGTTCGAGGAAGAACATGTCGTTCTTGAAGATCTTCATCTCGATTGCGTCGTCTTGAAGGTTGTGACAATCGTAATGTCTCGTCCGGCAGGTCAGCAAACGAAGGTTCTTGAGTTGAATCCGCTGGTTGTTGGCTCTCCATCTAATTAGCATCACAAATGTAAAGAAGTTACAAACAAGGATAGGAAATTGAATGTTATCTTGCCTCAATCTTGTCTCTTTTATAAGAGAGGTTTTCATCTTGGTTTTGATGGATGTCATTGATGAAAAACTTTGACTTTAGCTGATGCATTTCCTAGATTCCTGGATGGCTCCCATGTGCGCTCACTAATATCATATCCGCGCGAATGAACAAGATATTCCAGCTTATTTCGGCGCCGCCTTGAGTCTAATATCTCTTCCACCTCAAATTCTTCATTATTATCTACTTCTATAGGAGGCGATGGCATTTGTCTTCTTCCTTGTATATCCACTGTCTTATATGGTTCAAGAAGAGACACGTGGAATACATAATGGATCTTCATTGACTCCGGTAGATGTAACCGATATGCAACTGGGTTGATCTGTTCAGAAACAGAAAAGGGGCCAAGCCTACGATAGTCCAATTTGTCACAAGGTCGAGTGGTCTTGATATTACGACGAAGTAGCCATACCTTATCACCCACGTTGAGTTGTGGTTGCTCTTTACGATATACATCTGCATTTATCTTTTGTCGTTCTTGAGCTTTCTTCAACTGCGCCTTCATTATTGCATGTAACTCTGACAACCGATTTGCCATGTCTTCTGCTGCAGGATTATCAACTTTTGAAAAATCAAAAGTATCAAGTCGTGGATGATAGCCATAATTGGCAAAGAAAGGTGTTTGTTGCGTGGAAGAATGTACTGTATTATTATAAGCAAACTCTGCCAATGGCAGAAGGATTGTCCAATCATCTTGTTGGTAGTTGATGGTACACCTTAAATACTGTTCCAAAACTTGGTTTACGCGCTCTGTTTGTCCATCAGTTTGAGGATGGAAAGCTGAAGATAGCTTTATGTCCACTTTTAAAATCTTGAAAAGAGTCCTCCAAAATCTCGACACAAATTGAGTTCCCCTATCCGATATGATATCTTTAGGTAATCCATGATAGCGATAGATATTATCAATGAAAAGCTTAGCTGTTTCTTCACCTGTGATAGATTTTGTACATGGCATAAAATGTGCCATCTTGGTGAAACGATCTACTATCACAAATATAGAATCATAAGATCTTGAGTTTGGAAGATCTGTGATGAAATCCATAGAAACAGAAGACCATGGTTGTTCTGGTATAGGTAATGGCTGAAGAAGTCCATAAGATCGATGACGAGGAATTTTTGATCTTGAACAAATATCACATGATTGTACAAAGTCTTTGACTGACTTCCACATTTGTGGCCACCAAAAATCTCTTGATATGAGTTCCAAAGTCTTATTATATCCAAAGTGACCTGCTGCTGGAAAGTCATGACGTGCTTGAAGAACACGCAAACGTGCTTTTCCTTCTGGAACATATAGGCATCCTTCAAAATATAATAGATTATTCTTGAACTCGATCTTAGAAGAATCATGAGACTTGGAAGAATTATTCTCGATATCATAAACAAGAGGGTCTGAGGACATACTGGACTGGATTTGCTTGAGAAAAGTTGAATCAACAGTCAGTGTAGATTTCACTGCTTGGAGATTAAATTGCTCCGGTTTCAAGAGGACCGTTCTTTGTTGCTCAAAAGCTGCATCTCCTTCTTTTGGTGCAAAATAAGAACGTCTAGACAGGGCATCGGACAAACCTTGTTGTTTTCCTGGCCGATAAGTGATAATGAAGTCGAATCTTGACAAAGACATACTCCAACGAGCTTGACGACGATTCAACACGCGTGCTGACATGAAATACTCGAGGTTCTTGTGATCTGTATACACAGTGACTGGACTAGAAGCACCTTCTAGATAATGACGCCATTCTTGAAAAGAATCCACGATTGCAAGAAGTTCTTTATCGTGGATCTCATAATTGATCTCGGCTGCTGAGAATTTTCTTGAATGAAAAGCTATCGGATGAAGTTTGTCATCTGTTCCCATTTGTGATAAAACTGCACCCAAGGCAAAATCCGATGCGTCTGTTTCCATAAAAAATACCTTGAAAAAGTCAACACGATATAAGACTGGTGCAGAGACAAACGATGTCTTCAAGGCTTCAAATGCTGCTTCCGCTTCTTGATTCCATTGGAATTTATCTTTACTAGTCAAGCGTGTAAGTGGAGTTGCAACTCGTGAGAAATCTTTGATGAAGATCCGATAGTAATTGGCAAATCCCAAGAAACATTGGACATCTCTTACTGTCCTTGGAATCTTCTAATTCATGATTGTTTGGACTTTCTTATAATCCATCATGAGACCATCATTTGAAATGATGTATCCTAAAAAGTCAACTTGAGTAGTGTGAAATACACACTTTTCCATCTTGGCGTACAATCCTGCATCTCTAAGTTTTTGTAATACTTGACGAACATGTATTTCATGTTCTTCAACATTCTTAGAATAAATCAGGATATCGTCTAGGTAGCAGACGACAAAATTGTCTAAGAATTCACGAAATACATCATTCATGAGATGTTGAAAAGCAGCTGGTGCATTCGTGAGTCCAAAAGGCATGACATTGTATTCAAAGTGTCCGTACCTGGTTCGAAACGTAGTCTTCCATTCATCTCCTTCTTTGATCCGTACTAGATTATATGCTCCTCTTAGATCTATTTTTGTATAGATCTTAGCTTGATTTAACTGGTCAAGGAGTCATGATATCAAAGGTAATGGATACATGTTCTTGATTGTGATCTTGTTGAGTCCTCGATAGTCAACACACATTCGTAAAGATCCATCTTTTTTCTTTACGAATAAAATTGGAGCTCCTGCTGGAGATTTTGAATGGCGTATGAAATTCTTCGCTAAATTCTCGTCAATATATGTCTTGAGTTCAGCCAACTCATCTTGCGATAAACTGTAAATTGGTCCAAATGGTGGCTGAATTCCTTCCTTGAGATCGATTGAACAATCGTATGGGCGATGCTCAGGAAGAATATCTGCATTCTTTTTCTCAAAAACGTCTTGATAATCTTGATATTGACTTGGAATGCCACTTGAAGTCTTTACGCTTTCAGAAATAGGTGCAGCATAAATAGCAAAAGTTGATCCTTCTTTTGCTGCGTGTATAAATGCTTTTGCACCTATAAGTGCAGATTTTACTATACTAGACTTATGGTTTTTTACTTGATTAATAGAACTGTTACTAATGCTCCGAGGAAAATCAAGTTTACGAGAAATCCAATCTATTCGAGGATTATACTTTTCTAACCATGATAAGCCTAAAATTATTGGATTAGAGGGAGATCTAATTATATTAAAAATTACGCAACTACTATGACCATTTATTACTACATCTACAGGAAGTGTTTCGTGAGTTACATCTCCAGAAGACAACGGACGACCATCTATGACTTCTACGTGTACAGGTTTAGTTTTTTGTATTAATGATATTCTATGACATCTAGCAAATTCTTCATCTAAAAAACAAGCTGAGGCTCCTGAATCTATCAAGGCAGAGGCTTTGTAATTATTAGGTCCTAAACGCACATCTATTATAAAACAAGGAGATGGTTCTGAGGAGAGGATAGGACCTTCATTAGAAGTTGTACAAGATTCCAGCCGCACGGTCCCTATTGTAGCTGGACGTACTCGTTTTCCGACATACTGTCTTCTTTGACAGTCGTACTCCTCATTTTGTAGTTACGTCGCTTCTTTGGACAATGTTGAGCAGTGTGCTTAGGTTCTCCACAATATAAGCACAATCCTTCTTGTTGACGACGAGACTTTTCTTGCTCAGTAAGAGGTTTGAAACGTACCGCATCAATTTGCATATCCTCTACTTCTGAAGGTATGTGTTGAGGAGACGTCGGTGTTGCCATTGAATTGTAGCAACGTTGAGGCCCACTTGTGCGACTCTCGGATCGAAATTCAAAAAGTCGATTGTCGCACTTCACAGCAAAGTCAATTGCTTGATTCAATGTTTGAGGATCAGGTAAATTAAGCATCAATTTCTTTACCTCATATTGTAATCCGTAGAGAAATTGACTCACAAGTGCGGCATCATCCCACTTGATATCAGTTGCAAGTTGTCGAAATTGCGAAGCATATAATGTTACTGATCGATTGCCTTGTCGCAAAATACGGATCTTGTTGGTTGCAACACGAATTGCATCATGTTCTCCAAACATGGATCGAAACTCCGCCAAAAAAGCCTCCAGATTATCCAATATTGGATCTCGTCGTTCAAGAAAAGATGAAAACCATGACAATGCTGAACCTGAAAGAAGTGTACCAATGAATCTAACTTGTGACCCTGGAGTTGGATAGCTCTGGGGTTGAAGTTCAATCACTAGTTGGACCTGATTGATGAATCCTCGAAACTTGGATCTGGTACCATCAAACTTCTCGGGCAAGGCAACTCTCGGTTCTCTAACACTCGAAGGGTGTTCCATTCTGGGAGAAGGGACATGGTTTGGTGCAGATGTTGAAGCAGCCCCAATCATCTCTATATCTTCACTTCCTACCATTCTTGTTGCTCCTTGTGGTGGTAAATTGAGTTGATGCATCGCAAGCATTAACTCCCTCAATTGTTCTTGCATCTGTGCCATTGTACTCTTCATTTCAACAAGCTCTTAGAAAAGAGAAGATGTCTAATAACGCTCAAAACAAATAGAAGAGAGGAATTGATAACAAAGAAAATACTAAGAACAATATCAGTTTAAAAGAGGGTAATCCGCAACTTCTAATGCGCTTATGTCTTATCAAGAAAAAGGGGTAATCCACTCTTAATCAAGAAAAGACAAAGCTCTGATATTGTAAGTGTACTCTTGTCAATCTGTCAAGGACAAGAACTCGATGAAAGCTAAAGAGTAAGTGAGACTTTTCTCAAAAAAGAAATAGGACAAAATAGAAATATGTATATTAAGAAAGAAACTGGAATGGCTATTGCCAAAATACAAGAAAACTAGAGACCCTTGAAACTAGACTAGAAGCAAGAAAGGAGTTGACAAGAGTGAAGAAGCCTTCGCTCTTGTCTCTATATATACTATCTAACTAGGGGCTACGTGGCGACGTTCTATAGGACCTCCAATATGTGTTGACTTTGTAGGACACATGCCTTGACTTACAAGGCAAGTTTTCCTACGTGTGGGCCACATAGTTAGCTTGATCTTCAAGCTAACAACATGTGTGGCACATGGCCAACTTGTTGACCACGTTTCTAATCCAAAAAGTCAATTAAAGACACCTATGAAGTCAAAGCAGCGTCTAGGAAGTTTCTAGGAAGCTTCTATATTAAATATTATACAATTAACTTACTTTTATCTACTTTTACTTACTTCTACCTATTTCTATATGTAATTATTAGCTTATATGATTATGGCCGTGACATCTATGCGTATTGAAGTAATGTGTAATATGAAATAAAGTTTGCCCTCTATTTCAATCAAGGTTAAGGGAACAACCAAATTCTACCTTTATGTAGATCTATCATAATTTTTTGATCTTTTTTAATCTTCTCTTGAACTTCTTTGATGTCCATAAAAATTAATTGATTAATTTGAGATTCTTGAAAACAATCCAAGTTTGCTTACTTATTGCTTTTTGCTTGTTCTTTTTAGATTGTCTCACATTTTAAGGTTTTTTTGGAGATCTACTACTCCAATTATTACGAGCTTCAATAAATTCATCTAAATAAAAAAAACTCTCATGTATTTAAAGAAGATTTATGACCTTTTTTTTGTTCCCTACTCAGTTAAGTGATCTAGCTTAAGCTTTTTTGTCGAGGATTGCATCAAAGACATAAATTTCAAAAAAAAAAAATCTCAATACACTCTTGTGTTACTTGAAAAGACTAAAAAATTACTCAAAGATAATAATATATTAAACTAAAATGGCAATTATTAAAAATAAAGAAATTAGAAAGTCTTAAAACAAGGCTAAGGACTAAAAAGGCTTTGACAACAGTAAAAAAGGCTTTATTTTTGCCTCCCTATATACTATCTAAGTAAAAGCTACATGCTAATGTTTTATCGGACTTCCAATACATGTTGACTTTACAAAATACATGTTTTAATTTGTAAAGCAAGTTTTCAATATGCGTATTATATTGTTAGCTTATATCTCAAGTTATCTACATATACAACAAATGGTTAGCTTATTGGCTAAGTTTCAAATCTGCCAATCAACTATAAACATATATAAGATCAAATGCGTATCTATAAAGCTTCTAAAAATCTTCACCATGAGATAATATTAAATCTACTTAAATTTAGTTTCTATCTAATACTTCTTATTAAGATTAATACTTCTTATTAAGATAAATATATATATATATATATATATATATATATATATATATCCATGATATTATCTCTCTTTTTAGGAACAAGTTTTACAAGGAGTAATCATCATCTTTCATAGAGATTACTACTTTTTGTTTAGGTTTTGATATCGAAGTAGATATTTAGATTTTATTTATAGATGATAAGCATAATTAGCAGAAAAATCTCTTTGTTGTAGAGAAGATTGTATCATATTATTATATGCAAACTTTGCCAATAATAAAAGTGTTGTTCAATTATTTTCTTAATACTTGATTGTATATCTTAAATATTGCTTCTAAATTTGATTTATGTGCTTTTTTTTTCCATAAACTTGAAAATAAAAGGCCAAAGATAGCTTTAAGGCTATCTTTAGAATCTTAAAATTAATTCTTTAAAATCTTGATATAATTTGAATCCCCCTATTTAATATAATATCCTTCAATAATCTATGATAGCGATAAATGTTGTCATAGAAAAGCTTAATTGTTTCTTTGCTTATAATCAATTTTGTACATAGTACAAAATGTGCCATCTTGGTAAAAAGATCTATTATTATAAATATATTATCATATAAATCTATGATTAAAAGATTTATGATAAAATCTATAGAAAGAGAAGACCATGGTTGTTTTGAAATAGATAATGGCTAACAAAGTCTACAAGGTTGATAACAAGGAGTTTTTGATCTTAAAAAAATGTCACATAATTATATAAAGTTTTTAAGTGCCTTTTATATTTGAGGCCACTGAAAATCTCTTGATATTAAGTCCAAAGTCTTATTGTATCCAAAACATCCAATTTCTATAAAGAATGCCTTGGAAAAGTCGATGCAATTCAAGATTGGTGTAAAATTAAATACTATCTTTAAGGCTTTAGAAGATGCTTCAACTTCATTGTTCTTCTTAAGTTTGGCTTTACATGTCAAATATGCAAAAGGATTTGTATTTTGAAGAAAGTTTTTAATAAAAATTTGATAATAATTTTAAAAAAATTAAAAATATTATATATCTCTAACTATTTTTAAGATCTTTTAATCCATAATAGTTTGAATCTTTTTAGGATCTATTATAAGACCATCATTTGAAATAATGTATCTTAAGAAGTCAACTTCAGTAGTATGAAATATAAACTTTTTCATCTTTACATATAATCATATATCTTTTAGTTTTTGTAAAATAAAATAAATATAAACTTCATATTCTTTTATACTCTTAGAGTAGATTAAGATATCTTTTAAATAACAAACCATAAAATCATCAAAAATTTCACAAAAGACATTATTCATTAGTTGTTAAAATGCATCGAGTACATTTAAAAGTCCAAAAGATATGACATTATATTTCAAATGCCCATTTCTAGTTCAAAATGCATTTTTTTTTTTTTTAATACATACCAGATTATATGTTCATCATAGATCTATTTTTGTATAGATCTTGGCTTGATTCAATTGATCTAAAAATCTTTAAATCAAAAATAGATGATATCTATTTTTGATGGTAATCTTGTTGAATCCTTAATAGTCCACACTTATCTGCAGAGATTTGTCTTTTTTTTTTCACAAATAAGATAAGAGCTCCTATTAGAGATTTAGAATGGCATATAAAATTCTTAGCTAAATTTTCATCAATATACTTTTAGAATGCAACCAATTTGTTTTAAGATAGACTATAGATTGATTCAAATGGTGATTGAATTACTTCATAAAGATCAAAGAAACAATGATAGGAATGATGTTCTAAAAGAATATCTATATTTTTTTTCCAAAACATCTTAATAATCTTAATATTAGTTTGGAATGCCACTTGAAATCTTTTCTCTATCAATAATAGATGTGGCGCATATAGCAAAAGTTAAAATTTTTTTTGCAACATGCATAAAAGTTATTACACCTACTAATAATAGTTTGAATATATTGATCTTATAAATTTTTAATTTTCTAATAAAATCTTAGACTAAATTATTGAAAAAATCAAGATTATAAGAAATCTAATCTATTTGAAGATTATACTTTTTTAGCCACAATCATCCAAAAATAATTTGATTAAAAAAAATTAATGACATTAGATATTATTAAATTATTAAGATTACTAGTTACTACGTCTAAAAGAATAATTTCATATATAACATCTCTGGAAGGCAACAAACAACTATCTATTATTTCTACATGTATAAATTTGATTTTTTAAATTAAAGATATTTTTATTTTTTGACAAAGTCTTTGTTTATAAAAACACATTGAATCTCCTGAATCTAAAAAGGCTAAGACTTTGTGATTTTTTGGTCCTAAAAAAACTTTTATTGTGAAACAAGATATTATATAAGATTCTAGCTGCACGATCTCTATTATAGTTGGAAAAACTTGCTTTTAGATATATTATCTATTTTGACAATTATGCTCCTCATTTTGTAATTATGTTATATTTTTGGATAATATTAAGTAGTGTGCTTGGATTCTTCAAAATATAGGTATAATCTTTTTTAAAAATAATAAGTCTTTTTTTTGCTAAAAAAGAAATTTAGAATATATTGTATTAATTTATATGGGCTTTGGCCTATACAAATAAGCTTCTAAAAATTTAAAAGGTATTGTTATAGCTTGAGTTGTACCTTTTCAACCAAATCTTTATTCTTTTTGTCTTTTAAAGAATCAATTACTATATGCAATGGCTTAAGCAACAAATTATTCTAATGAATTTGCTGTCAATATTGTCAACAATAAATCTTCAACATTATTTTTCAACCTATATCAAAATTGATTGATATAGACTTTGTCATTTCAATCTACATAGCAAGTAAGATTTTAGAATTTAGCAACATATATGGTGGCTAAACAGGATCCTTGTTGTAAAGATTTAAGTTTGATTTCTATTCCTCTTTTTAGATCACTTTTTTAAAATATAGTAATAAACACTTCCAAGAATGAATTCAAATTATAGAATAATTGTGAATCTTTTCCATCAAAGGTATAAATTAAAAAAGAATACTCCTAAAAAAAAGTGTTCTTATGAATCTGACTAAATAAATCCATGAGGATATTGAAAAGGATACAATCTTAAATAGAGCTTTACTTATTATAAAAACCCTCATAATTTTAATTTTATTCCATCAAACTTCTCTTATATACTTATCCTTGTCTCCCTTATACTTATAGTAATAAGACTCTCCGGATTTAGTTGTGAACTTAATCTACTTGCTTCTCTTAATTATATAACTTCTAGGTGCAAACTTTAAACTTCATTGTTGATTTCTTTGATGGAAGTAGGAATGGTAGCTCTATGATTCACATTGAAAATACATGAAATTTTTACCCTAAGAGTGTTGATATACTTGTGAAGATCTACAATAATTGCAAAGCTATCTTTTCTTCTATCAAGAGTAGCATCCATAATTTTTTCTTTTTTTATTGACAATCCGAACAAATTCAAAAAATTAAATTAGGAGAAAATAATCTGCAACTTCTGATATCAAATAAAAATTAGTGTTATAAAATAAAATTATTTATTTAAAAATAGATAATTTATAACCATAAAAAATACAACAATAAAAGTAGAATAATTCACTCATTTTTAGAATAAAATAAGAATAATAAATTAAGACTTTTGTCAAACTATTAAGGACATGAATTTCAAAAAAAAAAAATCTTAATATACTCTTATGTCACTCAAAAAGACTAGTAAAATCACTCAAAGATAGTAATATATTGAACTAGAATGACTATTGCCTAAAACAAGAAGATGAGAAAGTCTTCAAACAAGACTAAAGGCTAGAAAGGCTTTGACAACACTGAAGAAGGCTTCACTTTTGTCTCCATTAATACTATCTAATTAGGAGCTATGTAACAATATTCTACAGGACCTCTATTATGTGTTGACTTTACAAGACACATGTCTTAACTTGCAAAGCAAGTTTCTAATATAGACGCCACATTTTTAACTTATATCATAAGCTACCAACACGTGCAATACATGGTTTGCTTTGTTTACTAAGTTTCAAACCTACCAATCAACTACAAATATATATAAGGTCAAATATGTGTTTATGTAGCTTCTAAGAAGCTTTGCCATAAGATAATATCATATTTACCTACATTTATCTTCTATCTAACACTTCTTATCTAGGTAAATATATGTGTATGATAAATTGTTAATGTTGATGTCATCTATTGAAGATTGAATTTTTTTTGGTTTTCTTATACTTCCTCAATGCTCTACCTTACTAGAATTTACAATAGATCCTCATGTTGGAATTTGCACAAGTAAAGAAGTGGTCCCTTCTATAGCAGAAGAGGAGGGGTTCTCCAAATTGATAGGAGCTAGATAGGATTCTTATGCTACTATTGGAATAACATCCTTTAGGATAGATTGACTGAAGGTTGTTATCTCTTGTGATTATTCTACTATGTTCCAATTTCTACATGCTTTGGTAATAAAAGACAATCCCATATAAGATGCAAAGTTGATAAGCAATATCTACACCAAATGGATATTTTATTATAATTCACTTGCACCTTCATTGTCTTTAAATTTATCAAATTGAATGCTCCAATTATAAAAAGATACAAACTTCCATCTGTAAGAGCAATATAAAACCTTTAATCAAACTCTATTTTATTGTTTCAATCTTGCTTGATCACTGATCCAAGGCATAATGCAAGTTTTTTTGTGCTGCTCACTAATTTGTCTAGAATGGCTTTCATTGTTATTCAAGTCAGCATTTGCATGCCAACGAAACAACTTGAATTAAATCTTGCCATCTATGGTTGGATAATACAAGTCCCTATTGGAAGTGATGTGATATTCTCATAAGTAACTTCTATGACTCTACCTCATCATTGCATACTACATCAAAGAAGCTGTGACCTAGGTCACTACCGAATTGAAGCTCCTCGTGCACTTCAGATTTCAAGTGACCTAGCCAGGCTTGTAGGATCTTGGCCGTGGATCTGCCTCCTACAAAGTACGTGATCACAACACATCGTTGAAGGAAATCCATTTCCTTTTTAATTTTATCCTCATCCAGCCTTACTTCTATTACTTGAGTGTTTAAAAGAAAGCCAGTGCAACTCCCCCCTAATCTGGTGATGCTTGAGTCAAATTGATAGCTGCAAATTTTTTCATGTTGGCCGTAGTTGCAATCAATTCCGGCTCCACTCTGTCCGCCTCCCGTGCATGTTCCACTGTCCGGACCTCCTGGGAGACGGTAGGGGCAACCAGGGAATGAGTCAGTTTAGTCTTTAACACTTCCGCGTACATGGACATTGTGCGGGCTGATCGCTCGTCCTTGCAGCACGGCAATTGTGGAGTCAGATTACACACACTTGAGTAAAAACCTTAATCCCACTCGAGCAAAAATCCTAATCACATTCAAGTAAAAGCCCTAATATATGGTACTAGTCCACCACTGTGTTCTTTTTGTCACGGTGACCGCCTACGACAGTAAAGATTAGATTGGATAATATTTACTCCCTCACTTCACTTGTGATTGAACAACAATTCACTTAGGAGCAGCAATTCATGCGGTGCAGTTTCTCTCGAAGTCTACCTTCTCTACAAGACAAGGTGCTCGGGAGCGTCATCGTGCTCTCCCCCTGTTCCATTTATTGAACTGACTTAAGAACCAGTTATTTTGAGGCAATTGTTTGAACTTTGTTTCCAATGATTAGATGATGTACAAATGTGCTTTCATCCATGCTATATCAAGTTTACACTTTGGCAAAAAAATATTGTGGCAAGTCTGGTTGCTTTTACATTATTGTTATATGATCAATGACTTGCTTTACAGGTTCATTTGCTTTTCATGAACATTTCATGTAGCGATATTCTTTGCCTTGTTTATAAATGACTTGCAAGGATCAATTTTTGTAATGGTTTCCTTTCACACCATACATTTCAAAGCCTTGTAGAAAATTGGCAGCAAATAATTTCAGTACATTTGATTCCAGAGACTATAGTACTCTTGGATAGATTTGCGACAGTCCTCTAAAAGTCTTCTGGCAAGGAGCGTCCCAATACGCTTCTCTTCAATCGAGGTATAGGTGAAGTCTCGAATTTAATTTTGATTCAAGTGTCATGGATTCCTTGCTACTTGGATCAACTTATTTTATTATCACAAGAACAAAATATTTATACATCTGATACCCATATATAGTAGGGTTTACGTGACATTGATCAAGAGGGTGTGTTAGATTGCTTTACCAACACCCTCTTTCAATTCACACAACCTCTTTTAACGATACTTCGATACAGAGTTGCTACTACGGATGTTTTTGAGAGATTATGATTTTTAATGGACGATCTGACTGTGGTACGTAAGTTCTATATTTGATTTTGATTTCCAAAAATTTGTAATAGGACATTTTTAAGCTTAATTGTTTGTATGTAGTTTCAGGTTGTTCTTCTCGCGTTGTGGTTGCTTGTTGTAGCCATTCGGTAGTTATACAATTGTGTGATTGGTGCAGTGTCATTGTGATTATTGGAGTTTCTTCGTCGCATAAATATTTTTAGGGGGTCTGAGGCAAAGGTACCCAACTCTCTGCATGAGGCAAGTGGGGAGCAGTTGAGGAACAACATGCTGGGGTTTGAAGGTTTTTGGAGCCGCTCACCTTAGGGTTTGAATGATCAACTGGTTCACAAGATTCGAAGGTACTATGCGGTACGTAGGAGTTTCAACTAGGGTGTATTCATCTTGGCGGGGGGGGGGGGGGGGGGGGATGTCAACTACAGATTAATGGATATAGAAATTGTGAGTTTAGATGTTTCAGAACAAGACATGAGGCAGAGGACTTCATGAAGAGTTAGGGTCGCAGTAGTTTTTTTTTTTTTTTTTTTTTTTAATCCTCTATGATTTGCCTCGAATTGTGAAGCTGAATCGAGTAGTGGCTCGAGGGTTTGTTCACGCTTTGATGGAGTGTGTATCTTAATGATATGCTTTTAACGATACTCCCATGTTTTTAATGAAAAATTTAGATCCCAAGGGTTTCGTAAAGATATTTGCTTGCTGCTCCTGAGTTGGTATATAATTTATATGTATGCTGATGTCTTGGTGTTTCTCTCGGATGAAGTGATGGTCGAGGTTGATATGCTTTGTGCGGTTATGCATTACAGGGTTTCGAACTAGTTTGATGATGTTGATGTTATCGCAGAGAAGTGGTGTAGATTCAGTATCTTGTATTTGTAATTCATGCAACAGCCGGCAGGAGTACGTGATGTTTTTGGCTGCTTTGGGAAGAACTCTGTACTCTGTACTCTGTACTTTGGAAAGAGGTAGATGACAGTGCTAGTGTGGGTTGTAATTTGCTAGACCACGTGATTGGAGCAGTTCCCAGTTTTTACAAACTTCCAGATGTTGACTTGCTGGAGTCCGTATTACCAGCCCAGTCCGCATCCGCGTAAGTAAGCAATCCTTCATTGTTGTTTGCTAGATAGAAAATTCCGAGGTCCTGCGATCTTTTCAAGTACCGTAGAACGTTCTTAGCTGCAACCATGTGTGCGATTTGGGAATTTTGCATATATCTTGATAGACAGCCAATTGTGTATTGTATATCCCATCTAATTGTGGTGAAACATAGGAGCCCTCCTATGAGACTTTGGTAGGATTTGGGATCAACAGCAGGAGTGTTAGTCTCTTTCTGCAGTTTTTTTTTAGGGTTCATTGGAATAGGTAAGGGCTTGCATTATATGAGGTTGAACTTGTCTAATAGTTTTTCAATGTATCTACGTTGATGGAGATAGATTCCATGTTTGTCATAGTGCAGTTTCACCCTAAGATAAATGCAAGCATCCTCGATATTTGTCATATCGAATTCTGTCATCAACGTTGTTTTAAGTCACTATATATTGTGTTTATCATCTCCTATGACTATTATGTCATCGACATAGAGTAGAATGATGATGTATTTTCCTTCCTTGATTGAAAGATACATGTTGAGATCCTCTTGGCTTCATTTGAATTCTTGGCTTGTAAGGTATGTGTCAATTCTCCCATACTAGGCTCTTGGAGCTTGACGTAAACCATAAAGCGCCTTTTGCAATTTACATACTTTCCTTTCACTGCTTTTCTCTTTGAATCCCGGTGGTATTGTCATGTACACTTCTTCAATCAAATTTCCATTCAGAAAAGTTGTTTTAACATCTAGATGAAGTAACGTGGATTTGGTTTGCAATTCCTAATCGGATACCTTCTTTGCTCAGCAGGTTCATGGTGAGCTGTCGATGAAGAGCAAAGTAGATCTCCTATCAGACTAGTTTGTTCTGTCGAGTTTGAAGGATGTAGGTTTTCAGGTAGATGGTCGAGTTCAGGTTGCAGTTCGACATCTATGGTTTTTTCTTGATTTTCAACAATGGTAACGTACTGATTATCAGATTTTAATGTGCTAGTTTTTGGAAATGAGACTATTTCATCAGATTTTGGTTGTTCAACATGAAGGTGGTGATATCCTACCAAGGTCTCATCGAAAACGAAATCAAGGCTTAAGTGCAGTGTTTTGCAAATGGGATCAAACAATCGATACCCTCGGCTTTTGTCCTCATACCCGACAAAGAAACATCTAAGGGCTTTGCTATCTAGCTTTGTCTTGTTCTTTTTCGGTATGTGGAGGTAAGCCACTGAGCCGAAGATCCGTAGGTTGTCAACACGTGGTTTTGTCCTTGAAAACTTTTCTTCTAGAATCATGTCGTTGTTGGCACGTGTTGGGCTCAAGTTTATGAGCATGTTTGCGGTGTTCACTAATTCTGTCCATAGAAATTTGGGACACTTACAGGTGGCAGCTATGGATCTGGCACGTTCAATAATAGTGCGGATTTTTCTTTCACTCACACCGTTCTATTGGTGAGCTGCCGCCTAATTCCGTTTTTATTGAGGTATGTACTGAATTCTGACGACATGTATTCTCCGCCCCTTTCCGTTCGTAGGCACAGTATTTTCCTTCCAGTTTCGTTTTCTACCCTTGCCTTGAATCATAAGAAATTTTCGCATGTTTTTGATTTGCATCTCATGAAATACAGCCAAGTTTTTCTGAAATAATCATCTGTAAACGCAATATAGTATCGTGATCCTCTCAACAAAGGAGTTCAAATTGGACCAACTAAGTCGAAATGGATAAGATCAAGTACTTGGGAAGATCTGTTTATGTATGATTTCGGAATTCGTTCTCGGTGCTATCGTCCGGCTAGGCAGTCCTCGCAAACCTTGTGCATGTTGTGGAAAATAGGTAAGCCGCTCACCCGCTTTGTTGACGATAAGTAAAAGAGACCCGCATTATGCAAGTGGCCGTACTGTTTGTGCTACAATTTTATGTTTGCTTCTACTGTTACAGTATTGATTAGTGCTTCCATCTGCTTGTTGCAAAATATGTAAAGTCTATTTGAAGAATCCCAATTTCCTACTGCAATGACTGTTTTGTTTGATCCATTATCAAATACTAAACATTTCTTGTATGTCCGGTGTCTGTTTAGAGCGTCGACAGATATGAGGTTTCGATGTAAAGCCGGGACATATAAAATGTTACTTAAGTTTATTGAACCAAAACTAGTTGAAACACTCGAAGAGCCTATTGCATCAACCCGATGAGACTTTCCATCGGCCGTTGTTACACTCTTTTTTGAAGGAGAAATATCCATCGAATGTATATTTCTTCTTTCACATGTGAAGTGGTTGCTTGCTCCCGAATCCATGTACCGATGTCGATTGTGATAGTCCAGCAGGTTTGCTTTAGTCAATGCGTTGGTATAGTGAGACTGAAGATCGCCTTCGACGTAGTATGCAGCTCTTGGGTATTGTCGACACTCTCGAGCTAAGTGTCTGGGTCCTCCAATTGTAGCAGTAGATTACTCTGTTTCCTCGGAAGTGAGTTTGCTAAACTCTTGGGCGGCGGATGCGATTTGGTTGACGATGTTGTAGTGTATTGAAGGTGGATGTAGACGAGTCTCGGTACTGTTGAGGATGTCATTTAGGGTTGCGTCCCCTTCAATGTCCTCCTCTGAAGTGTTAGTTCCCTCTCTACCCAGAAAAGTGACGTTGTAGATGAACCTCAAGCGCCTCTTTCTGCTTACTAATCACCATGCAATGTGATTCTGCTAGCAACTTGTCCATAACGTCCTCTAAAGTTGGATCTAAGAGATGTATGATCCCTTGGATCACCATTCCATAGCTCCACTAAGTTGGTTGAGCATGTTCATTGCATCAATGAAGTATGCATTTATGTCTCCACCTTCCTTGTTTAATAGTAGTATTTGTTGTTGGTCCCCAACTATAATATATTCCATGAGTTGGGAAGATTGTTGTGTTGTCATACTATTCCAATAAGATTGTTTCTTGGTGACATGATATGGTTAATCTATGCCCTTTGTTTTAACTCTCTTAATTCAATCTTAGTGTATATCATTCTTGTTACAATTGTAGAATATTGACTTGGGAGGCTTTTTGACTCAACTAGTTTACAAAGATTCTTTTACTTCAAAATCTTCAAGCTCCAAACATTGTAGTTTTGTTGATTTATCAATTTGTTTGTTTCATCCATCTCACAATTCAAGACTTTATCAAACATCATGTATTACTTTTGCAAGAGAGAATACATTGTCATGTGATAATGCAACTATATGGTGAAAGAAGAAAGAAAAGATTATATTATAGATGAATTTAAACAAAAATATGATTTAACAAATTATCTTAGAAATATAGATAATAGATAAGGAGGTTGTAAAAATTAATAAATGGTAATGTTGTTTTTTTGAAAAAGAACCTTCTACTTTCTTTTTAGGAGTATAAGTGAATCAAATCAAAGTAAATAAAATAAATAATTGATATAGACATTTTTAGAAGAGAATTAAGTATAGGATTTAGCAAAAAATTATCTCAAAATATGAAGAATTGATTTTCAAAGAGGACTAGTTGTGAACCAAGGTCAAAATCAAATTGTGAGGCACATAATTGCGTACTTATCGTGATTCTAAAGTTCTTTGGTTCATCAAAGTGTGGAATTTGAGAGAAAACTAGTGAGGGGAATTTTGAGAGTTGATTTCATGTGATTTGAAAATATATTGAGGTTTTGAAGGCTTTTCAAAATGAGAGATGTATTTAGTGGATTTGGATTTTGAAAAATAAGAAGTTTACAAATTTGAAGATTTTATGAGTGTTGTAATGTATTTATAGATGAAATTTAGTACATCTATTATTATATTTTTCTTAAATATGTTTGAAAAATTTGATGTTAATTATACAATTAAATTGATAGTTATGAGAGTTTTTGTGGATTATGGTCTTGAATAATTGAAATTTAGGATCAATGAGGGTTTTTGCAATCTAACAACATCCGCCAATTCGATTGAAGCAAAAATTAGTGAAAGCAATTTAGACTTAGATATTTACACACTAGCCAATTTTTGAAGCAATTTAATAGTTTAGTAAAGAAAAATCATTGTTAGAAGATCAATATCTAAGTTGGAGAAGGAAGGCAGCCAACGTCTAAGAGATTTTGGGAGCTTTTCTTTCAATTGGTGGGTTTGATACTCTTCAAATTTTGTTTACTTGTTAATTGCTTGTAGATTGAAATATAAGTAAAATTTTAATCAAGATCAATGATTTGATTAATATTTATTGAGATTTTAAAACTTTAATAAATAATTAAGATTTATTTAGGATTTTTTTTGGATTTTTAAGAATTTGGTTTAAGATTTAGGATTTCATTAGAATTTCATTAGGGTTTAGTCTAGGATTTTATTAAGATTTCATTAGAATTTGGTTTAGAGTTTAGGATTTGATTAAAATATAGTTTAGAATTGGATTAGGATTTCATTAGAGTTTTATTAGAGTTTGATTTGAGATTTGTTTAAGATTTACTTAAGATTTTGTTAAGATTTGTTTAAGATTATTAAAATTTCATTAGAGTTTATTTAGGGCTACATCAAGATTTAATTAGGATTTACTTAAAGTTTTATTTTTAGTATTATTTAGGATTTTGTTTTTTAAGTGATTTTATTTTTAGTATTTATTTAAGGTTATTTTTATTTCTTTAAATATTTTATTTTTACACTTCTTTAAGATTTCTTTATTATTTTTCTTTGAAATTAATTTATGACTTCTTTGTGTTTCTTTTGTAATTTCTTTTCAATTTCTTTTTGATTGATTACAATTTGATTATAGTTGTTAAGGATGACTTAGAATTTAATTAAGATTCTATTAGACTTGGTAGGATCTTATTGTTGCATTTTCTATTTACCTTCCATAGCTAGGTGCCCAATGTATTCTCAAGTAAGATTTCACATTATACAACAACATGCTATCTATCTTTTGCTTGTATGTGGCTACCTTTCACTAGTAACGAAGTAGTGCTTGCCTTCTGGCTACAACTTCCTAATTAAGAGAATTGCTTTGATACTAAATTACTTGAATCAACTTATTTTATTATCACAAGCACAGAGTATTTATACATCAGATACCCGTATATAATAAGGTTACCTTCTAGCTACGGTGGTACGAGGGCGTTTGTGTGCCTCAAACCCTGCCGTGCAAATCTGGTTGAGGAAGAAGGTAGGGGTGCTGATATCCGAGGCGCTGTGGTGCTATTGACACATTGTGAGTTGCACAGCTTAAATTCTGAATTTCCCTGGGTGCTTCTCGATTCCGTGTGTTGATGGTGAGCGAATCAGAAATTTGTGGGGTCCTAGAAAGCGATCTTCGAAAAGATTGGAAAGGTCACATAACACAGGTTTCTTTGTTGGGATTGAGGCGGAGTTCGTTTGTTTGCCTGCTGATCTGTTTTGTTGCATCTTCTCTTGTTACCGTAATTGAAAGCTTGTCTATTATTATTGACTCTTCGTCTTTATGTCTTTCCTTGAACGAATGCTTAGTTCCTTTTTGCCACCGCAGTTGAAGCAAGCCTATCGAGTTCACCAACTTCAGATTAAAATCGGTCCATTAAATTGTTTGAGTTATAATATCTTCGATGATTTAGAACTTACTTGACAGATTTTTGGTGCTAAACCTTTTATTTCCTGCCCAAGGTTCTGAAAATGTCCATTCCACATATTATCTCCTACACTCCCAAAAATTTGAAACACGACCTTCTAAGCCCTTGAGAGTGCCATTTGTTTTGCATGCTTGCTGACTCCCC
The DNA here is from genome assembly GCF_059467195.1 of Physcomitrium patens. NCBI lineage: Eukaryota > Viridiplantae > Streptophyta > Bryopsida > Funariales > Funariaceae > Physcomitrium > Physcomitrium patens. Next base: position 5,272,960 of record NC_143410.1, read on the forward strand.
AATGCTAATATTTTGCAATCCTGTTATGCAGACCTTAATTAATGAAGCGATTACAAGGAACCCCGCTGCTCTTACCGACTGCCTTAAGAGTTGAGGAAGATGAAGAACATTGTAAGCAATGGCTGTCTTTGTCAAGTGACTCTCCTGCAAGAGAAAGGGATCAGCGAAGATGCGCCCCTGCGTTGCTTTTGCTGCTGATGATGGCTCTCTTGCTCGTATTTCTCGCTATTATGCTCCTGGAATGCCTCATACACTCTTTTCAGTTTCACCGTTGAATTCTAAGTCTCGAGGCTGAATTCCCTTGAAACTAAACAATGATGTCTCCGTTCGTTGAGGCCAATGTCGTTTGATGATCAGTTACAAATTGCGAAGTTAGGAACCTATTCTCCTCAGCATTTACGGCTTTCACGTTCCTAGTAGAAGATATGGGTACATAGACGACAGACGACAGGTGTGATGGGATTGCACGTTTCGAATGAAACGACACCACGTTGATGAAACAAGAGATACTGATGTGAGACAGTAGTCTCATCCAGCTGATGTGATTCTGCAGTCCCAAGCTCATGGTGGCTCTAAATCTCACATTCTGGGACGGTATCAAATTGTTCCCAATTACGAGGATCCCGCAACGTCCATTACAGAGACTGAAATTCACAGGTACATTCACCTCTTAAGAAATGAACAGATCGAAGTAAAGCTGGACATGGAAGAGATGGAATTTCGATAGAACAATTTTGTACGCGAGATGCAGAAAAATTTCGGCCTTTTCATTTCAGGTCAACCAAAATTTTCAAGGATGAAGACATCGAGGATTCACAGCATTTCGCAGGAAACGCATAGAACCGAACCAGTGTTCACCGTGAGAGAATTGGTAACCACGTGATTAACACATTTAAAGAATCCCACTTCAATCTGATCTTTCTATTGATTTTGCCTCGAAGTACCTCGTTCCAGTCAAGGCGCACACATCTATTGATAACTTGACAGAAGAGCATTTTTTCATGAACACGTCTTTCAAGAAAGTTTTACATCAACATTTATTACAACCTCTCCATTGACATGAAGATGACATGGTTTGGACGGAAAGGCACAGAGTAGCACCCTGCTTACGCTGATATTTTTGCTTTTCGCATCACAAAGGCACTCTATCCTCTCCACATCTGTTCGCAGAAAGAAATTTCACAACTTTACATTCACTTGCCATAAATCTTAGTGCTAAACCACCAAGAACATTCTCAAAGAATCAGGAAGCGGTTGGCTATTTCCTCATGCAGGAACCCTGCAGCTTGTAAGGCACCTTACACAGAATAAGCTCTTTTAGCTTAAACCGAAGAGAATGCATGCTACGTGCTAGTCTGTTCATTCTAACGGGACCATTTACTTACTCGAACTCTATGAAAGATGGCCCGAACCAACATCTCTGGTGTCACGGTCACAGCAGCTTGAGCAGTTGGAAAACTGTTTTCTCAGCTTTAAGAGCTGACACCAACATGCATAAGCACCAGACTTGGCACATATCCCAGCTATGAAGATTTTAACACAAGTGCGGCGAGTGTGGGACCTCCCCTTAGTGTACAGGTTGAAGGACACAATATTCAAGCAAGATAACCGTCAAACCTTTGCGGATTACGGAAACCGACAATTAAGGTCACTGCCACCCACGCGGTTTTTTTAAGACCTGTAATTGGATATTGTATCAGGCTAGGCCTAGTAGATGAAAAAGGCATCCGTACTCAACTAACCGGGTCTACCTCCAGGGCGTTGTTGGATGGCGGAGTATGAGGTCGTGGTGATCCAATGTTCTCGCTTCCAAACTCTGGATTGAGTCTGACTACTTCATCCCACATTGCGTTGGAAGCTGTAGTTACAAGAGGTCAAGGTATGACATTAAATAGCACACAACAAGGAGAAGGTCATGACAGCTAGTCAAAATAGACAGGGACAAGAAAGAGTATGGTAAACATTTAGGACAGAGACAGCTGACAAGTTTCAACGAGCATTTAGACCAGCAGCCCAAACTTTAAAACTTTTCTTAAAAAGGATACGATCACTTCTCCACATATCTGAGATGCCAACACCAGCGTCCGATAGCAACCAGTAGTCTGTATCCGTCTGTAAGACAACCCGAACACCACCCAACAACACAACCAAATATCAAGATGGTAACAAGCTTCTAGAAGATATTGGTTGAAGGAAATTCGTGTCACTCTGTCGAAGATGTAACATCCATATACATGATAAGAAACTTACATTGACCTCTGCAGGCGCTATTCTCATGATCCCCCCCGCAAAGTCAGGATGAGAACCGGTGGGCTCAGGGGCCTGAGATGCAGACTCGTGGCTAACAGGAGGAACCAAATCTGATAGGCCATAGCCTACCTCAGGAACCATAACCATATTCTCTTGATGGCTCATGCCATCGACAGATGAAGATGGACCGGCCTCCTGGGAATCAGGTAGAGTCTCCATGGGAACCTCTGTACGACCTTCAAAACGACTGCACAAGAAACGGAAACATGAACCAATCATCATCTCCGGTGCCCCCAATCTAAGAAAAAGGTATTTAATACCTCCGAGATATCCAACACAATTCACGCAAGAAGAAATATATTCAAACATGTTGAATTAGCTGCCTAATAAATCATGTCTAGGTGTTCGATAACAGAACCAACAACACAAACAAAAAAAGTTTTTCAACCTTATGTTTCCATCGCATTTATGGAACAGTTAGCAAGCACCCACATGCAACGTTAGACAAAAATTAATTATTTTTTTATTTAAAGATGCAACTTTCTAACGTACACGAAGGAGCGCACAAACCTGACAAGGTAAACATCAATGGGTCCCAAAGTGCTGCGAAGCAGAATCTGAAAGCGTCTGTGAGGGTACTCAACTGCCTGCAGAGCATAATGCTAAAAAGTCAGAAAAATCTACCTTCATGATAATCGACTGCGAAGATAGTTTTCTGAGACGTATATAAAAACGAAAGATGACACGTGTGGTAGAGACCGAATAGACAGACGATTCAATTAAGCTCAGGCGGGTATTAAGAACATCATCATCAATTGACATAAATTCCAACCCACAGATGATATACCTCATCTGGATCTGGAACTTCCAAAGTCGTCCCAAGAGGGGCCTTGATAGCAATAAGTGTCTCATTCTGCAAACACCAAGAATACCGAAGTACTTAGTCTTAAGTTATGTCAAGTCTTTCAGAGAGAAGCAACAATACAAAAGCTCTTGAAGAATCACAAAGTTGCCACAATGCAGTCAACGGAAAATGGAACCAAACCAGAAACTCTATGCTCACCTGAAAGCAATGCAAATTTTTTATGTCGTCTTCAGTAACATACAGCCATCTGCACAGAAAAGATAAGTCCTCAACACAAGATATCCAACTCGAAAAAAATCCATATATCGTGTCTCAACAGACTCCATATGTCCGTGTCTAGATTGATGGACAAGGTTCTCAAATTGCACAACTAGAAAAGGAAGACGCAACTATGACCCTTAACCACCCCCGAATTCATCACAAGAGAACATAGGCAGAATTCTCACTGCTTATTGTGTTCATCTTCGCTTAAGCTCCTCAACCGCTCTCTCATTTCACTGCAAACCACAAGATATGAATTGCAACTGTCAGAATACGTTCCACAACAAAATTAAAAGGATATTAGTTGAATATGTGAAATATGAACTTGTAAAACTTCCTGATAAATAACAATATTCACCTAATGCTTTCATCGAGCTTCTTCTCTTTAATGCGTAGGTCCTCCACCTCAGCCTGCATCAAGACCCCACCACTGACAATTAAGATTCGATGGTAAAATCAATGCATAGTAGTATTTCAAATAGTTCATGCAGGCATCGGTCAGCACTGACCCTTGACTTGTTGGACCTGAACCAGCATAACGAGGTCGATATTGGTGTAACTATTTGCTCAAATAAGAATTACCGTACAGCCATCAGATTTTCAGCACTCTAGGGCAACCGGACATTCATAAAATTCCATTGAATAAATAATATAACCCTGGCCTCTGCACCCAAAAGATTACCGTGTCTAGCTCGACTTCTGAAGAGTGCTCTAGTGTAATACATGATATTAAATTTGTAGTGATGGTAAAATTAGGAGATACTTTACAAAAGTGATAATAACAGAAGAGGTAGTACAAAGGTGAAAAACAGAATTGACGCAACAAAAATAGGTGAACCAAACAGGACGTACCAGTAGCCCTGCTGCATCATCCTTAGCTTCGGCATTTCGTACCATTCCTAGACCCCTGCACCCACATTCAAAGAAAACTGCTCACACGGTATTCTCACTAGCAGTGCGTAAACTTAATAACTCATTTGCGACTAAATCCTGGATGCTGATTTCGTATGCAACTCCAATAGGTTTAGCTTGTACAGTTGTTCCATGAGACATATACTCACTTCCATCTGATTCGATTCTTTAGCTTCTTCTCAATTAACCCAATTCCCTCCAATACATTGGTAATATCATATATCCTCCTCTTTTGTACCTGGTGAAACCCAAGATTGTACATCGTCTGATGTCAGAGAACAGCTTAAAAAGAGGTAGTTATTTACTTGAAATAAATGAAAGGATAACAGCGCTACATAACATACACGGCACGGATCATTCATATATATATATATATATAAACTATCATGCATGATCAACAAATTGGCAGTAGTCTGATGACCATCAGAACGGAATCCCTACGACAGTCCTAAAGTAAGGAAGAATCAGGTAAAACACTAACATGTAAAGTATCTGCAGCCTTGTTGAGATCCAATACTCCATCATCTGCTTGCTTTATAAGGTCAATGAACTTCTTCGTCAAGAGACCTGGGTGATAACGACGCAAAGCAAGGAGCAATAATCACGTGGTGTTAATATGTCGCTCTGTTCAGATATAGAATTGGTTTGCAATCTACAGTTCACATTCTTACACGTTGAAATGCGTTATTCTCGCCTATATATGTACGACGGGGAACAGCACAGGGAACCGAGTTGCATCTAAAATTATTATGATTCAAAGGGCAAGATTGGTGTTACCAAGAGAGCTGTCGTAGCGACAGGTGCTGGTAGGAGTCGGTGCACTGCTTGTGGGAGAGCCTGCAAATGGTCACATTACAGTCAGAAGTGGCTCGGCCAGGAGGTGGCCACTTTGTTGAATACAAGGTCAGAGAAACTGAAATTTGCATCATCTACTAGACTTTCTACAATACATTAAAACGTTTATCCTAGACTGTGCCGAACTCGTTGTTGGTTCTCAGAAAAGTGGAGATGTATCATAATACGGCTACACAAGCCGTAAGCTACAGGATTGCGCAACTTTCTACTGTTTCCTTATCGGCTTCAAAATTGCAGATGGTATTCTAAATAAAAGCTAAGGTCGCGCATACAAGTCCTCCGTGTAGACCATCAGAGAAAGGATGTCCTTGTCTGCCCTAAAACCCCACCTAAGAAAAAATCATTTTTGAACTAATCCCAGAGGTTATCATGAAGACCTCTGTACTCAATCTCAATCTACTACTAGTGTTCAAAGGTAATAAGACAGCTCTGCAGCGTTGTGTCCTACCAATGCCTGAAGGCCCTGGAGTCTGCGGGCCATTCTTCGTCTGCTTCACTGTCTTAGCACGGCTGCCTCTACCCCTGGGACCTGTGGGAGTTGGAGCAGGGCTCAGATCTGAATTCGTGTATCCATTCCAGCCGTTCATCTCGACGTGGTGTTCTTCACACTCATTCCTCCGCTTCATCTATCACAGAGACAACATTGAGCATAAAATATTAGGTTGACAATCGGGAGACAACGATAATAACACCTCGAAGAAGTCCTGAAGATTCCATAGAGTCCCTAGCACCCGACCTACACGGTCGTGGGCAAAATTGATTTGGGAACAAAAAGCTGCCCTGGGGTTTAAGTCCCTGGATCAAAATAGGTCTGATACTCTCATGAGACCAAGATACTAGAGAATGCCCAAGAAGAGCTTAGGCTCAATATGTGCACTGCACTTGAATTGAACTTACATCGCTATCGTTCACAGTGGATCAAACTGCAGTACAAGATATCCCTAAACCATTGGTGACCATGCGAAGAACATCACGAACACCTACATTTGAATATAAGAGGCTGTTGACCTCGTTGGGCTCAACTTTGGGATTTACTGAATGCACGGCCTTCCATACGGGCGCCTGTGAATGGGGCATGGCTACATTGCTCCCCAACCCTGGATATGACGCAAGATTCAGCGTGTCGGACCTAAAATCTTCCATACGTCTTCCCTCACACACGTTGCATCAAATGCAGGATAGTCGACCTAGAACCAAAACTACAAGAAAATATCCCATGCGGAGGTGATCATCAACACCCACGCGATCTCCAAAACCTCAATTGCGTTCACCAACACTGCGCCAGTGCCAATAGTAGGAAGGGAGAGGAAAACGCCATAATCAAATTCGGCATTGTGAAAACAGTCGTAGCCTTGACTTGGGGAGCCTAAGGTATGACACCTATTACAGCGCAGCATGCGGAAATGGGATGATACTAATCGTCAAAGAACACCAGATTGATAAACACATGCCAGCAGGGTGCAGGGCAGCAAATTAAAAACGTAGGGAGTCCTCGCTAGTCCTCAGCCCAGATTAATATGAGCGTGTAACATGAACTAAATCAATCCGAATAGATGGAACTCGAAAAACTACCCATTCCACCGATTGACTGTGGACATCACAGAGAGAGCATGGAGATAACTTCAAACTCAAACCGTGTTCTATGCGGATGAGCTGCGAGTGTTGATAATCTGAGACGCCCAGACAGAACCTCTCCCCCTACCATTACCCAGCGAAGTCAAACTTCTCATCTCCTTCCACAGGTCATAACACACCGCCTCCTACTCCCACACCAACAGCATCATTGTCATCATCAACGCGACAAGCCTCATCTCGTATCATCTCGTCTTGTCTTGTGTCACTTAGGTAAACTCACATCACCAATCCCCCAAACACACCGTAATCTCTCTCATAACCCCGAAATTCCCCTCCCATTTACCCGCCCCAAGAACGCCTCTCCTCAATCACTCACTTCTCATTCCTAATCCTCCTTTTCTCAAACCCACAAAACACACATCCGAAACAATCCGACCACAAGGGCACTCCAATGAAGGCAGTCGACCTGAGGATTGATCAAAAGCGGACTCGCATCTCGTCTCCCAATGAAAGCACCTTCACGCAAGCACCATGCTTGCTTTCTCCTCTGTTCTTTTCGACGACGTCCAACAATCGGATGAAAACTCAATTACACTCCAGGTAAGCCAATAAAAAAATAAAAATAAAAACCAAAATCAAAATCATAACTCTGCCATCGCAGGCAGGGACTAGTCCCCCTTCTCCCTCCCCCTCTCCCTATCTATTCCATGATGAAGTCTCGACGACGACACAATACGTTGTTGCGGATGTTCCACCTCCACATTGACGACGTTGACGACGACTCCGTTGCTACGCTCCTACCACTTGAGGCGAAAAGCGCCATAAAATTCGGCCTCCCATAACAACACGAATGAAACCAACCAACGGAAAGAGGACGGAGAGAAGAGAACGAAGAGGAAACACTATCAATCTCAATCTCTCTCTCTCTCTCTCTCTCTCTCCCACACACACTCACACACTCACTCGCACGCAAACAGAGAAAGGAAGGGGAAAGAGGGAGGAGAATATCGACAACAGCACCATGCATCCACCATAGACAACAGAAAAAGGCAAATCCAGCAAACAAACCAACAAACAAACAACGAAGCAAAGCGAAGGGAAGGTGGGATGGAGCAGAGACAGACAGACAGAAGGGATGAATGGCTTCTCCTTCCTCCTCCTCCTCACCACAAGACGAGACGAGAGAAGAGAGGCGCAGTTGCATAGTTTGCGACAAATTGGGCGGGCTTCCCGCTCTGCTCCCGCCCCCGCCCACCCCGCCCCCATCTCTCCCTCTCTCTCTCACCCCGCCCCCGCCCCTTTTGCCTTCCGTATGATATGGCGGGACTCGGCCCTACTCTCTCGCTCTCACACCAGGGGACCCGTCCCTCTCCATCCCCGTCCCTCCAGCCCTCCAAGGTGGATTGATGCACTTGTTGGGTTGATATCTGGATTTCGAGTTCCGGGCATAAACCTGACTTGTTGATGTTGCCTCGGAGCTTGCTGGGTCATAAGCCACCCGGTTATCGGCGCGCCGTTTTGCCCCTTTCCGCTGAGTATTCGGTTCTTCTTCTGCGGTATTTAGCTTGAATATGTTTATTTATTTGTTTAGCTATTTTTGTCATATGAAGCTGTCCAACATTATATTATGAGTGTGTGTATATGGATGTGTGTGTGTGTGTGTGTATATATATATATATATATATATATAACTTCTTTAAGCTTCCAACTTACAATTTCTTGAAAAAAGGTTTAATGTATTCATCAAAACAATATAAATCAAAAAAACTGTAATGCAATTTATGTTTTCTTATCTCTCTTTCTTTTTTCTTTTTTTATTTTTTTTCCATAGAGAGAAATTGTATAAATAAGATCTAATAAATGAATACGATTTTATTTTTTGATTGTAATTTTTTTTATGGTTTTATTAATACTTGGGTATTGGATTTTTTTTCTTTATTTTCAAAACTTTCAAATTCTTCCATACTAAGTCCAGCTTATTAAATACTTTGGTTAGTAAAACAGAAGGGCTTTATCTCAGAATTCAGCAAATGATATTTTTATCCCAAAAAAGCTAAATGATTGCTTTTCAAAATATTTATTATGCATTTTTCTTAGCAACATTCCAAAGAACATTGTCAAATTGATAATATTTGGAATTTGGGAAATATGCAAACCATTATTCAATATTCTTAAATCCCATCATCACAAAATTATTTGGGCATTATTGATATTAACAAATATAAAAAGAAAGCTTCCAACATATCGTTTCTTATCATGTAAGCACCAACCAGACCAAACTTCTCAATAACAAAATTCACTACTTTTTTCAATCATTTACATTGATGAAAAAGAATATCAAATACCTTAAGTACCACCTCCAAAATACTAAAATAGCTGCAAAGACGGTATTTATTTTCATCAACCCTAATCATATGATATTTAAAGTATTCTAAATAACATGTATTTTATTTACTCAATTAACTGGTATTTCTTCTGCTTGAATTGTGGATGGGTTATGATTATTTCAAAATCACTCCCTTTGTAAAATGTGCTTGATTTCAGAATCACACAATAATTTATCAAAGGTTTACTTTAATGGTTGTTCCCAAGGTCAAGTTATATGATTTAATTTTTTTACCTATTCATCCTCATGTTAAACAAAATTAACGTAAAGAATCTGAGTTCTTAAACATGTTTCTATGTAGCAAAGTTTGCATGATTATTTGCCCAATGATTGAAAGCACTTTTTATTTTTATTTATATTTTTTATTATGCAATGTCATGAGATGATGAGAGCATATGTATATTATTCATGTATTCGCACCCTTGTTTAGATGTACAAATGTAAAGTCAAATTACATACCATCATTGTTTTTTACTTTTCATCCTTCTCAACAATAACCATGAATGCTATAGTTATCAAAAAAAAACACCCATTTCACACATGATATTATCATAGAAATAAAAATCAATATGTATAAAAAGAGTATATTGCAAATTCTGCTTTATTCCATTGTTTCATATATATATATATATATATAGTCGTAGAAATTATCAGAATATACACGGAACACTAATATCAACCCCACTTCAAAATAACCTTTTGATTTTTAAGCTGACAATCCGGAGAAGTCCCATTTGACACCCATCAAAAATTATATATAATCAATCCATATTTCATTATATGGATGAATGACAACACGCACATTTTAAGCATTGTGAAAAGAATCAACGATGGATATGCCCCGAACATTGATACAAATAAGAGAATTGCCGGTAGGAATAAAAAATAGAGGCAACATTTATTCATTCATTCATTCATTTTGGCATAATAACAATTGGGTTATTTTCATCCCAAATTATAACACAGAAATTGGGAAGGGCCTTTGGGTGTGAGCGGAAATAGGGGACCCAAGTTTGTTTGAACGGAAACAGGGGCCCAGGCTCTGTATATATTATATTCAATATTCCACAGCTATGCGTCCATTATTAGCTTCCTTATCAGCTTCTAGTATATAGTTGGTTGAGTGCAATTTTTATTTCAAATAGCAATTCCAATATGCTTTTATTATTTTTGTATATGAGATTATTTCGTTATAAATAAAGGGGGTAGAATCAAGGGTTGTTCCCACAAAGTGCGCTTTGCTATGATAGGCAAAAGTTGATGCCCAATAGAGGCTTCTCACACTACAAACTATGTTAAAGTTTTTTTTTTTTTTTTTTTTTTTGCCCTCAATGTTACATATTTATATATGTTTTCACAAACAAAACAAACTTAGGATTGGAGTTTAAAAAAATGGTGCTTTTAAAAAATATAGTGAAGACAATTCAAAGAAAGAAAAATCATAAAATACATATGTTATATTGTTGATAAAATTAGTGCTTGAAAACGGGGATTGTTTCACAAAGGGCAATGTGCCTCCACCTATCGCAACCCACTATTAGACCAACACGAAAAATGTGATTTTCATGTATCAAAATTATTATAATTATTTTTTTTTACCTTTACTTTTGTCTTCTTTATCATAACATGGAAAGAGTGGCTTAATCATTCATGGCACTTTGAGAGTTCAATTTAAAAGAGCATGTAGTTACTTGCATGCTTGCTTTCTTAGTTAAAAATACTGAGAGCACAAAAGAGCCCTAAAATTTAATCGCTTTTTTATTTTATTTCCTCCTGAGAATTACCTCCTTAAATTTTCAGTCATAGAAGCTTCAAATAATTGGTTCAATTTATGCTATTTTTGTGGGTTCATTCATCCAATATTAGTTGCACATAGAAACTCATGCAACTTACATACTGACCTAAAGCCATTCGTTGAGTTGGCCAATGCTGCTTCTTCACTATTTATGGACCCTTAATGATGCATTTGGTTACTTCGAATTAAGCTCCACTGCAGGCTTTTTATTCAGCAGTAATGGCTCACATTATCCCTCCTGAAAAGACTTGGGAAAAACGAAGGTGTTGAAGACATGATTTGGTCACAGAAAAAATTCAATTCACGCTCACAATTACTGGGTGGGTGTGTGACATGATGTTCGGATGATAGCATTTGGTATTAAGAAGGAAAGGTGGTGTTTGGCGATTAGAGCTCCGAAAGGTGACTTTTTAAACCCCCATATTGCTAGGCATGGAAGTAGACTGTATTAGTAAGATCGGCTTTGTCATTAAACTCCGGTTAAGCTTTTGAGAAGGTGGAAGATTGTCTCTCTTCAATCAATGTCAAACTTTCTCTTCTGGGAGGATAAGTCTGAAAACAAGGAACTCTTCCACCGTTTCACTGCAAAAAGGCGAACATTTTCTAAACATACTCTAAGTGGTTTTAAAATCCTCTGCAGAGCCAACATGGTGACTGGACTCGGTCATTTGTGGGTGCCAATTGCTACATTTGCTGTAATAACGGAAGCTTAGTTTAGTAATCGAAATCCGAGATCTGCTATTTTAATCTGAATGCCATTGACCTGATGATCCACAGCATGGGTAACCAATCAACCAATGGACTTCAATGCAAAGCAGTAACAAACTGTATAGCTTTAAAAACTACCTCTCATCGATTCGTTGGTCTGCCTTGAGTTTGCTGACGGTAGTTCGCTACCAATTTAAGGATTTCCAGAGGATTGGAGAATGGGCAGCAGTAAATAAATCGAGGAAAAAGATGCTGAATTACCCGCTTAGCCAGAAAACACTACAATCATCACTCGTGGGAAAAGTTCACTGAGGTCACTGAGGTTCTTATCCATGGCACTGCACGGTTGTAAAAAGAAGCTGTACGTTTCCATCCAAGCATATGTGATGAAGTCCACTTGTATTACTATTGCTCAACACCTAAAATAGAAGAAATTGTTTTTACGAAGGATAGCAGCCGGATTTTAGTGTAAATTTGTAACTTACTAATTAGTGTTTTCAGTGCTTGCTGGGGCGTTCGTCCTCGTCGCTACGCCCTGTAATTCAACTACGGATGAAATATATCTTGCATTTCACCCTTTTAATTACCCAAAGGAGACTTGACCATAAACTTACACACTCCTTTACCCGATCTGTTTGCAAGTCGCTGATTTTCTACTGAAAGATTTTCCAAGTTTTCCGCCATGTTTCCTATCAAGTCTATTCTTGTTGCTACTTTCAAGGGTTTCTTTCAGGGCGCTCTCTCCTCCCTATCTCTTCCACTTTGTCGTCTCGTGGAAAATTCAATACTGTACTTCTTATGCATCTAACCATCCAAGTAGCCTGCAAATATAGAAGATGTAAAAGCATTTCACAGAATGATTCTGGGGCGAATACACTCCATGAACCCGAAATTACCAAGTACGTCCCTTGTAAGACAGAGAACCAGCATACAGCCAATCTTTCTTGTACGTGAAACGGCAACTAATGAAGTCTAAAGTTCTTAAGGATGTTGCTGAAACTATGAGTATACCTGAAACCATTTCAGAAATCACAGGATACCAGCATCATAGAAGTAAAGGAAATAAAAAACTGAAGGAACATGCCGCAAAGTCAATAGATTCATAAAAAGATCTTTGCACTTACGTTCAAGTTCCTTCCCTACTTTCTGCCTGTACCAATCAGCATCTTCCATGTCATTATTCCTTAATCCACGAGCCCCAATTGAACCTCCATCAGGACTCATTTCTGCTTCATTGTCTGCTGAGGCGTCATAGTCTTCCTCCGCCTTGTCCGTTCCCTCTAAGGGTTTTCTCTTATTCCTCAAGTTCCGCTCTTATCCTTCCTCTTAACATTGGCTTCCTGCTCTGCCCTCCGTTATTTACGAAGTGCTTCCCGTTGCTCTCTGGATCTCCCTAGAGCCAAAATCTCTGACGTCTTTATCACATACTCGAGAGACATGACAGCTCCATCATAAATCCTCCTTCAACTTTCACCAACTGCAATGTCATACGTGATTCGATTTCATGAAATTTCACAGCATTACGCTGAGGCATGATTCTCTCTCCCAAAATCATCAGCCAGCTCCACCTTTGCTACCTCGTCTTCAGCTTCACTCTTTGACCCATAACGAGTTCTGAAGATTTAACACAATTCGATACCACTATACATCGAGCCTCTGATTTGACAGAAGAAACCTATTTGATAACAGTCGGAGTCAAAACTAAAGACACATCCCAATCTCACTAAGAAAAAAAAGAAAAAAATATAGACATTAATACATAGACAACGAAGCAGTATGGCAACTAACTTACTCGCAAAATCGCTAACATCGCTCAGTTTGCAAAGGTCAAGTAGCTTCTTACGCTATATAAACTTCCTTGTATTCCGGGACGCTCCCACTGGATGCGCTTGGTATTCTCATTGACCTACTTCAATAACCTTCGGACAATTGTTCAGTTATACCTGCAGAAGAAAAAATTGATGTTCAGAAAAGTAACAAGCCAGCCATCACTTGATTGGACACAGTATAACAAAATAGCAATGAAAGCAGGGCGCCTGCAAGCAGAGCTAAGACGCAAAAAACTCAGATGAAAAACATCGATAGTATATCGTATCTTACCGTTTTAAGATTAGTGAGAGGGAATATGTTCTTAAAAAAAAAAAAAAAAAAAAAAAAAAACGAACTTTAAGTGCTCTTCACCAGTCGGTGATCCATTTATCACAACCTACATCGATGCAGGACCCTGGAGACAGCACAGTACAATCACAACGCAGGATCAACAAAGATTCTCAACTCAACACTTGATCGTACATTCAAACAATAGTATCACATGGCTCACAATCATGTGAACAGCTGTAAAACAAAGGTTGAAATTTCAAAAAAAAAAAAAAAAAAAAAAAAAAAAATCCAGACTTAATTACAAGCACAACTTATTCCTGCATCACGTGTACTCTATGTCGACACTTGCCAGGGAAGAACTCTTGAATACTGCTGGTGATGCTCAAGGTGTGGATTGCGTTCTAGCGATATCAGCAGCCACTGGATATGCAAGTATTTTTTAGCGTAAGTGTAGATCCATGCGGACTCTGCGCCGGTTGAAAGTATGGAGATGTCTTCATGTTGGATTAAGTCATGAAAATCATCACTCCAAGAGAAGCAGTTTTATGTACGAAATGTTTCAGGGAATTTCTCTTTGACTCCTGACACACAATACAGTCTCAACCTTGGGTAAGACAGGGAAAAACAAGGAAAAACGAGAGAGAGAGAGAGAGAGAGAGAGTGTGTGACAGAGTCTTACCAACTACACAAATAAGCATCTGATTCGAACCCTACTAATTTTCTCCATCTGCTGATCCAATTTACTCCTCAAATAAATGATTATCTAAGGAGACAGACGAATTACGTCAGGTATTTGGAAAATGTAATAAAACCCTGGTGATAGGTAGGAACAGCGGACATTAACACAAATGACTAATCAATCTGATTGGAGCAATCACGAAATATTTCTCTCGACACTCAACGTTTTTTGAAATACATATGGTCACTCCAATCAAAAGAACTGCGTGTTGAAGTGGCATGATCCATACTTCGAGCTCGAAAGCTGGGCGCAGCATCGTGACTTTCCGCAATTTTTTCCCCGAATGTCACAATAGTACTAGCAATTTCCCACATGAAACCACCAAACTCTTCAGCATTCTGTCATTCGGAAGAGAGGCCGCATTCTCTTACGCCTGGACCTGGGTCCTCTTCCTCTGCAATACATTACCAAACCCACGAACCTCGTTCAAGCTCACAAATTAAACCCACGCCACCAAAATATAATCTCCCACCTCAAGGTCTCTTAAACGTCTCGAAAAACGTGAAAAATACAAAAGGATAAAAATCAAAGAATTACCAAACACGAATCCCTCCACAGATATTCGCCATTCAAACCACAATCGAAAGACATTAACAGACACTAACCCTCCTTACGCAACCCATGCTGCGCAACCACCACTACGAGACGCCAATAAGGTCCAATTCGAACGCAAAAAACCAAGCCATTAGCTCCAAATCTGCCATGACCCCCGAACCGTCTCCGAACGCACCTGCGTGTGCAATCGTTCAGCGCCTTGACGCTTTCGGCAGCCTTGGGCTTATGAACTTAGACCGCAGCAATTTTCTGGAAAATGACCAGCGATAGCGATCCCGCGCGGAGCTCGACACCCACCAACTGGACCTCCATTCCAGACCAAGATCACTCACAGGTAAGAGTCCCAATCTTCAAAGATTGTGGGCGGCGGAGCTCGCTGTCACTTCCACCTGCGACCTAGGAGAAAGGATGACCGAATCCACTGGAAAAATGGGGATTCATCGAAGGCTAGAAGTATCTAGAATGGCTGAGGTGTCGCCTCCACCGCGGAGAAACCTTCGATGGCAGGTGGATTTTTTCTATTTATTTTTATTTTTGTAGGGGGTCATGCTTTTGTGGCTTTGTGGGGCATTTGACCGCAGTACTTTGGACATTAGATACTAATTTTTTCCTATCATGTGCACCCATCTTGTGACCGCGTTGCTTCTTCGATTGGTTCGCATTAGGCGGGTGTACGATATTCCTCAAAAATGTATTGCGGCTATCATGCAGAAATACTTGGGAGTTTTGCCACCAACAACCCAGCTCGTCACATTCAAAACCAAAACAGACAAAGTACGGTGTCGCTGGAACACTAAAGCACGAAACAGGGGAGAAATAGTAATCGTCCTCGTGGTACACCACGACGGATTCGAAAATGGGGTTCTAGACTTCATGTTCCGAAGCAGCTCTTTCGATTCCTGATGTGAAAAGGTTGTTTCGACAAGTCAGAAAACCAAACGAGAAATAGTGTGCCAAATGTTTTAGTCCGCCGCAGCGCAGCTTCGTGCGCAGGTGGGATATTCCAGAACAAAGTGATAGTAGATGACAGATTGGAAAGATCAAAAGAGAGAGAGGGAGAGAGAAAAGAAATTGTGGAAACTGCCGAATTCGGTACATGCAGACAGCCTCTAACCGATGATAGAAAAGGAGGGATCAGAGCGTAGTTGGCAGAAAATCACAACCCCGGCTGTACAACATCGTCAAGCGTCTGACATCGCCTCGCGGTCCGTAGTTAAAGAAGACCTCTGCGGTGTTCACGCAGTTGTGGTCGTCTTTGTCCTGTTGTTATGTTGCAAGCTTGCTTACTCGGACGGGTCACTGCCTGCTGCGCCACTCCACTCCACCAATCCTCCCGGCAAGGTCAGTGGCTGTGACGAGCCCGTTGCGTCCTAGCATATCATTTGTTAGCATTTCTGTACGGCCACCGTAGAAAATCTTTTTGCTTGCTCTGGATGTGCGCGTGAAGGGTATTGGTTAGCGTCTGTTGCACGTAAGGTAGGTTTTGGTTGTCCGGGTGTAGTTGTCGGTGAAGGGTAGTGGCTGTGGTCTAGGAGTCGCCGTGGTTTCGACGAGGAATTTTTCGGGTAGGTCTAGTTGGAACGGCGAAGCTTGGGCATGTTGGCATTTCTAGTTTTGGGTTTATGGAGGTAGTGATTTTGGATTCTTTTTTTGTGGCAAAGAGGTTTTCTGTATGGAACCGGAGGTAGTTTGGGGTCGGGGTAGTTGCGATTACCCGATCGTAGAGATGTATCGAGACGTCTCTTGAAACGCTGGTTTTCGATTGTCTGTCGCCGATTGTCTGTTTTTCGTTTCTGGAACTGAACGCTTTTATGCTTCGTGCATGTTTGAGGGGACTGCTTTTGCCTATTCTCTTGAACTCCTGGATTGGAGTAGCACCCGTGAGTCTGTGTGTTGATGTAGTGTGCTTGACCATTTCAGGAATTCTGGAAGCTTGCAAGCTGCCTTATCACCTGTAAAGGATCTAAGAATGGCAGGACTGGATTTTGTTTACGGCTATTGGAATGCTACGTTGTCCTCGATCCCACAGTATACGGGTTTGTCAGCTAGCACTTTCTTCACAGTCGTTGCACTGGTGTTTGGCATATACTATCTAATATCGGTTCTCTTTGCGCAAGCCCCTGTTGAACACGTTCCAATGGAGCCACTGCCACCTCCTCAACAGCTCGGGGAGATTACTGCAGAAGAACTTCGAGCCTACGATGGCACTGATCCCAATAAGCCTTTGTTGATGGCCATCAAAGCTCAGATTTATGATGTTTCTCGGTCAAGGTATGTGAGGTGAAAGGGGTGGATCTATTTTGTCATTCTTATCCATTGTTTTGTGCTTTGTTAGTTGGACATCCTTCTCTTCAAAGATTCATTGTTGTGATTGTGGCTTGCTACTGGTGGTTACAACTAGTGTGCACTCATTGGATGTGAGAAGTGATTGTGAACCTCAAATGCTGTAACAGCAAAAGCAATATGCCTCCCTCGTAAATGCATTGGAAAGTTTCAAGAGGAGATTTTATCGAGGATGGTATTTACTTTTGTTTTCACAGTACTTGATGTTGCTTTTGTATCATTGTTAGTAACAGTACAATGAGTGTATTCCCAATTCATGAACAAGCTACATTCAGTTGGGAAGTGTTTGGTACTCTGAAGGGACGTACCTTCTTTCTTTGTTTATCTATTTCGTGAACTGTAACATCATAGGAAAAATTGCACCCAAATTGCATGTGTGGACTCTGTAAGATTAACGTATTGATTGTTCATCATCCTTAAAGGAGCTTTTGTTTATCTCATTATAGTGGTTGCACTCACTGTGTTTCCTTCTTTTGGAATACTATTGTTACTTTCGGTTGAATTTATAGATGATTGTCGCATGAGCAGATCTGTAATGGGATACTTGCAGTCTCAATCAACTGCTTGCCATGGAATTTTCCTCTCCACTTGAGCACGGATCCAATAAAACTGTTGGGTTTTACATGCCTGGGTCTGTTCGAGTAGACTCTAGAATCGTCTCTCTTCCGAGGTCTATCGTTTGAGAGACCTATCATGTAACGGATAAACTTCTGAGACTTACTATGGAACGCTCCTGGAACATCGTAACAGGGCATTTTATGGACCTGGCGGACCATACGCACTCTTTGCTGGGAAAGACGCCAGCAGGGCTCTGGCCAAAATGTCTTTTGAGGAGAAGGATCTGACTGGCGACATTGAAGGTTTGAGCCCTTATGAAGCTGAAGCTTTGACCGATTGGGAGTACAAGTTCATGAGCAAGTATCAGAAAGTGGGTACCGTCAAGCAAATCCCTGTCTCAGACAAGAGTGAGAACGTTCCAACTACACCTACACCCGACGCTGAATCGGAGACATCAAAGGTCGAATGATGAATGTAGAATACTGTTGTTGGAGCCAGTGAAGTCGGAAATCGCAGTATGGAAAATGCTTTTGTGTTTGTACATGTTGTTGTACAGCGTCAAGAAAAGTTTCTTGTTTTACTGCAGGGTATACGTGCATAATGTTTGTTCCATCCCGGTAAAATCAAACTGTCCTCAGGTTGAAGTGGATGATACTACTTAATTCGTGTCCGACTTCCATTTTCAGTAAGTTATAGTGATGCCTACGTGAGACACTCAAATACCTAGCTGCTAGGAATCCCCCAGTGTTCATTTCATTTTATTTTTCAAAAATAACTCATAGGGCCGCTAAATTCAAAATATGGGCTTCTCTGGATTTTGTATCAGTTCATGCACACCTTGTTGCTGGTTCTTCCTAGGGCTATTGAACTTGCCATTCCCTTGCAACTGATATCTATTTTCTGGATCTGTCGTGCACAACCATGTCGCTAGTGTGTATATAGTGTTGAACACATTCTTAAGATTCGTTGAGCATAATTGACATGCAATCTAATTATTCATGAACAATTTGCTAGGACTCTTTGTTAGTACTTAAGTGCATACATCTCATAGTCTAAAATAATAAACAGTGTGCGATAAATCTTGGTTGCTAGAGGATTAAAGAAAGACCAAATAATTGCATGTTAAAATTGTCAATTGAGAAAAAATTGTTTACAATGCACAACCCTGCGCATGGGTCAAAAATTCATTGCAGTAACACCGTCTGCTCAGGCGTTGTTACCTCCAAATAAATCTCCTAAGATTGTCTCCAAAATTTCGGGAGTATACTTAATGTACTTGTCTGAATCACGGCCACGGCCTTCCAACAGAGACCCGAAGTGTCCCAGAAAGCTTCGGTACGCAGGTACAACCATTTGTGTGACTGCTGCTAAGGTACCATCCCTCAAATCCTTTTCTGCTATGAGCCACTTCGACTGGATTTGAACAGTCTCGTCGAATGCAGCGTTAAATGCTCTCAATTTTTGCCGCACCAGATCACGTGAGCCGCTTTTACTTGATGAGGATCCCTTTAGTCCGTCACTGTTGAGATGCTGGAGTACCTGCTGCCATGCTTCTCGTTGGTACTTCAATGCATTTGTTGACACCTGTACGGTATTGAAAAATTGAAATGATACGACATATTGCGTTCAAACTAAACACCAGCACACTGCTAAGTATGAAGCTGAAAACTATACCTTGTAAGATTTATAAGAAGATGCAATCTTGGATCTCAGCTACTGAGGCTATAGACCGATAGGTTTGTTACCCACTGTAGTTAAGAGGAGTTGCAACTTTCAATATTAACTTCTATCATTCACATTAATAAATTGAAAGTGACCAGTTCAAGAGACAATACTTACCTTGCGACCGACCTCAGAAATCCAGTCTTCGCCTAACAATGGCCCCAGAGCATTGTTCTTCACACGATTGCGAATATAGTACATGTTGTTCATCAGAAAAATGTGACGTAGGGCAGGGTCGTGAAACTCCTTGGCGCGCGTCTCCACTAGTCCTTCAAGAGTATTCAGAATGAGAGCCAATCCCTCAGGCAGCCCCTTATCTTCAGCTCCCTCACCCTCCCAGCTTTGCGCAATTCGTAGAACCTTGCTCAATGTTATGGGAAACAAAGCAATCACATATCCCAGATAATTGACCACCCAACTGCAAAGTTGCATGACCCTACCGTCCAGAGAGACCCCTTCTTTTTGCTCCTTTATCCAGTCATCAATGTCCCAAAATGTCTTTCCAGCAGCATAGACAATCTATAATCATGGAACACGAAAAAAATAAGTTAAATCTCAGGCCTTCACGAATTACAACTCAAAATTAACATGCACATTTCGTGAATCGTTTTTAAAAAACCCAAATTATTTCCCAACATGAACGCAAAATCATCAAAATTAGAATTCTCGTCACGTAGGCGTACTTCATAATGCAGGAAAACTATTTTTTTCCGAGTTAATAAAGCGACGGTTATTTGTGAGCTACATTAGGTAGCACTATGATGATTTAAGATAGGGTATGGAGTTAGTCATAGAGTATTAAGTACCTGTTTCAAAAGCTCTCGGTAACGTGATCGGATCTCACCACAAGCCTGCCCATCGAATACCTGAATAACACTATGTTCACACTTCTCCATGCTTTCATACATTTCAAGCAGCTTGCAGAGCTTCTCGGGGGAACGTTCGCTTGCTGCAACACTTTCTCCAAATCTCAGGAATGTATCCATCTCAGGCTCAGCTAAGTCATATAAGATTTCCACCCAGACTGCTTGCCCCACATTTTTGAACACTTGACGAGCAAGGCGTCTTTCACCGGTATACAGCATCTTCACAATAACCTCAAGTTGTTGGGCCCATTTTTCCACCATGTTTTGTAAATCATCCCATGGAATTGAGTTCACTGTTTTTGGGGTGACATTGTTCATGTAACGCACGTCCAGAGCCTGAAGCAGCAAAAAAGAAGAAACGCACAGCAGTCAGCAATGAAGGCTTGAACACAATAATAAAGACCAATACATGACGGGTAATTTCAAATTACTCGATAGAACAGAGAAGCTTCAGCTCTAAAGGCTACGAGGTGACTCAGACCTAAGTTTCAAGTAAGATGCCTAGCATGAAGAGTTGAAATAAATGTAAGAACTTGCATCCAGTCATATTCGGGTTGCCAGTTGCAACAGATACCTCGCGACATTCACCAATTGAACACTAAAACGTAGGATTCGAAAAGTCTTATTGTTACCACAAAGCTGTTGGAAAAGGCAAATAGTTTAGGCAACAAGAACATCATCCAGTACCTAAGACCAACTGTTGCAAAGAGCACTTACTTTCAGGCTTTCTTCACAAAGTACAAGTCGAGTGTCTTGGTACGCATCTACACATCTTTGGTAATGAACGTTGCCAGCTAATTTTTCTATAATAGTTTGCAATTTCTGCAGGACCTGCGGAGGGTAGCTGACCAGATAGTCCAACTCAGAGGAAGGAGGAGAGTTTGATTCTCGAGGTGCCATTTGTTCGGGTAATTCAATAGGTTGACTGTGCTCACTTATCAGGCGCTTAAATTCTTTCTCAAGCTTGCCAAGTGCAGTGACTAATAATCCACCATCGAGCTCATGTGCTCCACCTGCAAACCAAAACGCGCTTCCTTCAGTTTATCAATTTCTGCAGTAGAATCAACTGCCTTGAACAGATCTTATAAACAAGACCGATTGACAAGCTGAGAACAGCAAGCAAGCTCACAAAGGTTATCTTCATCAATCGAGTGCATGTGAAACCAATCCATAAACGCTCTAGCGAAACGCATTTAACGCTGAGAACACCATGATTGAACTTTTGAAATTGAGGTTTTAGCACATTTAGTTGTGGTTTCAACAAGTTGACATAATTTTGGAGAACTATGTTTTAGAACGCCGTTAATAGTCATGAACCCTTTGCTATATTCCTATAACATTCAGCGCCTTGTGAATACCTACCCGCCTGTTGAGACTGCAAAGTTGCAAGTGATTCATTGAGTCGCCGTAAGCGCACAGTGTCTGTAGAGCCTGTATAGTTCAGGTAAGCGACAGCTTCTTGCAACCAATTGATGGCCACAATCGAATTGTGTTTCAAATAATCGACAGCTTCTTCCAGCTGTATTAATGCAGCCAAGTAACCATCGAAATCATCTCTAGGCTCCTTCACCAATCTTACCCTAATCTTGCTCACCACATCAAACATTTTAAGAACCTGCATCGCTGGT
This sequence comes from Physcomitrium patens, assembly GCF_059467195.1. Lineage (NCBI taxonomy): Eukaryota > Viridiplantae > Streptophyta > Bryopsida > Funariales > Funariaceae > Physcomitrium > Physcomitrium patens. The sequence continues at coordinate 5,295,078 of NC_143410.1, forward strand.
TCTAAGGTTTTATTTATTCTTTGAGTCAAACTCTCTGTGATCTTGGATTTCTCCTGCAGTGGCAACAGTGATCTCCTTACAGGAGACAGACGATCTTGAAACATCTGCAGCCGCTTGTTGGCTTCATTTAATTGATTTCCTAATGCACGGGTCTTCTCTAAGGATTGACAAAGTTCATTTCGTGCAGCCCAAAGTTTTGCAAGTACATCTGATGGAGGCGAAAACGCTTTCACCGCCCATGGCGCTGTCTCTCTTCCTGCACTCTCAGCACCCATGATGACTCTTCACTGAATCACAAGAATTCGCAGCTTCGATTTCTTTCTCGCACAGGGCACATAGTTCTACTAAAAATCCCCACCAGAAATCCGCTTTTCTCTCTCCTCCCACACAGCAATAATCTCGTCAAAAATACAAATTCACAATTCTTGGACGTCTTCAATAGAACAACTGCTAATCCAGCAACACCTCAAAGATAATACTCCGAAAGAATCGCCCTACGATCTAATCTGCCTCGAAGAGTCGCAAATCGTGGATTGTTTCCAAATACGTGTTACAATCTGCTTCTTCGAAGCTCAAGCTTGTCGTCTCTGAGCGAAGAATAGGCATGAATGACTCTTAACCAAATTGCTCCTGCACACATTACCCCTGGAAACTAAAAGAAGATGATAGCCCTATGAGCCTATATCAGTACGCCGAGCTTCGTGATAGCACAAATCCACCGAATGCAGGTGAACCAAGACCCCTGTTTCATAAGAATCGGCGGTGTTCGGATGTCACAATGCCACAAGCAAGAACTACATGTGAGGTCCCAACAGGCTTGCAGACATTCTGTCTTCCAACGAATAGGCACCACCTGAAGCCTGAACCTTGCAATGCAAAGCTCATTCTGGAAGAGGTGGTTTCGTGATGCAAGGACAACCAGGAAAGCGATCGCTAAGAGACAACCGTAATCCAACTGCCAACTGTAAACCTGCGGACGACCTTCGGCAACATGTCTCTTCGGCAACTGGACGGCACGGATAAATAGTAATGAAGCCCTAGATTACGCCAAAGGGACCCGCCAAGAAATGCCTCGAGATCGCACACGCGGTGTTTTGCCAGCTTAGTTGGCCATGAAGTGTTAAGACAAAAGAGCTGCAAGGCAATCAAGGCTCTATCGCAACAAAACTGAAACCTCACAACAACAGATCGACAACGAGTATCTGTCTTCCTCTGAGTCGGGAAGACAACTTCCTCCCATTAAAGACGGATGAGATCCTAAAGCTCCAGTGCTAAAAGGGGAGGATAAAGGAAACCTTTCGAGTTTGAATTGTGCAATTTAACTTGCCTACAACACATCCGGGATTCAACGACCCCAAGAAAGTCGAAACCCCGAAGACGGCGGCATCCTTTATGGTATTTACCACCCCAAGTCCTGGTCTCCACAGGACTCCTCCGAGTCGTTCCCGCGTAAACGACGACCGGAGGAGTAAGTCCAACAACGTGAAGTTTGAACAAGCGGACAAACGGATGAGGAGCAAGGCTAGAATATCCACAGTAATCCAAGGAAGCAGACTCCGCAGAGCCGCAGAATTCAAACCTCCACTAAGCGTGCGTAGAATTCTCCTGCCGGACGTCAGCACATGAACGGAAGCTACCACAGGCCCCACCATAGCCCAACCATCGGCTAATCTCATCACCAAACCACGATGTCGACGCCGATGCCATAGCCCCACACCCTGCCAGTAACAGGGGCAAAAACGAAACAGTCCACCACATGAAACCACGCTCCTGTCCTAAATATCCACCACCATGACAGCCTAACTTCCTGCGCTCCTTGCGCCGACGACAAAATTCTCAAGCAACCACCGAGTGCACTCCCGGACGCGGAGTTTACACGTGCAAAAGATTTACGCAGAGGGTTATTGCGATTACTTCGAAAACTGGAGCTCCCCTTCTACTGGCCCACTCGCTCTGAGCTCCTGCAGTGACTATGACGAGTTATGTCTACCAGCTCCACCACGACATTGTTACTGAGTCTCACGCTACTGCACCTGTACGAGTTCCCGAGATTCTGACACTATTGGTTGGAATCACGTGTGGTGATGGCGATGGCGAAGGCGATGGTGGTAGGCTTGCAACAGAGAGCCTTGAGGGGAGGGATCCGTAAAGCAAAGGGGGGGACCCGGTCGACGAAGACGACGACGCTCAGACTGGACGCGGGATCTCGCGCCGCGCGGTCCATCGCCCGTTTCGTACGCCGCCGCGTTGGCTTCGTTCGTCCGTTCGTTCGTTGGTCGTCGTCCTTGAGTTTCGTTCGTTCGTCCATTCGTCTCTGCCGTCCCTATCCTGACACGGTGGCAGGATGCCCTCTGACATGGCATTTGATGTGCGCCGCTGTCTTTTGTCAATATTGGCCAAACAAAACGGTTTTAGGATTCTATAGAAATAACTCAAGGATGGTGGCAAATTTATTTTAAAATAGTAATGTGTGTAGCAATGCTGCAATGGTTATTAAAAAAAACAGTTAACTCATCGAAACATGAGAGGCAAAATATTGTACCACCTTTTTTTCTTCTTCTTTTGGATCCATTTGATATTTTTTATTCAAATATGTGGACAATATAATAGATTTAGTCAAATTTCACTAAGTAAAATCATGTAAAATATGTTATTTTCTTTGATATGATTATTTTTTGTTTTTCTTTTGTTTGTTTTTTTTTTTTCAAAAAATTAAATTAAATTAAATGGCATTGCAAGGGTGAATCTTGAGTAAGAATCTATTAAGCATGGATGGGATTTTAGAGTTGAGATTCTAACTGCCAACCTTTTCAAAGTTGTGGTTTGTTCTTAGATCTAACCTTGCCATCACTTGATAATTTGAAATCATTTTGAATCAAGACTAATATACTTATGGTATATACTAGTTTTAAAAAAAACACATCATATATATGTATATACACACAGAAAAATGTCATGTAATTTATATTTTTGAATAATAAACAAAGAAACAAATGGTTGGAATTTAATGTTGTTGAATAATATATATATATATATATATATATATATATATATATATATTTCTATTTTAAATTTTTTAAAGTAAGGCATCTAATGCTAGCATATATATAGAGAGAAAAAAAAAAAGAGAGAAATGTTAAAATGACCCACCCATTTACTAAATTGATCCACCCTATTAAAACCATCATTAGAAAAATGGATCATCTCTAGAAGCATTATTACAATCATGCCCTCATCTCCACCCCTCTCGCTCCCAAATCCTACTTCCTTCCCATTCCCAGCCTTCTTCATTCCAACCTCTTGTTCCCCTCCCTCTGTTCCCAATTCTTATTTTAATTCCTTCATTCTCCCATGCTTCCAATGATAGAGTGGAGAAGTTTAGTAAATACATGGGTCATTTTTAATATTTCTTTATATATATATATAGATGAAATTGAACATAATTTATGTGAAAGTGTATATATATATATATATATATATATTGTTGAAGATTTTTTTGAAGAATACAAAATATTGCAACAAAATATTTCTTATATTTGAATACATATATATATATACATAAGAAAGAACCTTCTTTTAAAACCTTCTTTTTAAAACCTTCTTTTTAAACCACTACACACAAACACACATGTGTTTTTAGACTCCAATATTAAAAAATATTCATTGATTTTAAAAAAAAAATATTTAAGTAATTTTGGAGTATTTTTTTGTATTATTATTTTTCTCTTTTTTACACTAATTGTAATAAATCTTAACACTAAGAGCTTATTCTTTAAAGAATATAATTTTTTTATTGTTTTAAATTTAATTTTAATATTTTTTTACTCAAAATTAAAAAAAAAATCAAAGAAAAATATGAAGATTGGAGATTTTTATAATTTTTATGGTCAAAAAAATTATTTTTTGATCTTCGAAATTTGTTTCTTATGCTTTAAATTCACAATTCTTGATTGTTTTAACATATCTTATTTATTAGAATTTTGATTTTAAAAAATATTTAATTTATTTCGAATATATATATTTATAAAATTATTATAAATAATTAAATTAAAGAAAATAACTTTATATATTAGTTGAAACTTATAAGACCAATTGAAACTATAAAGTAGGTGCAACTGATCCATAAACTTATAATTATATATTGTTGGTATTTGTACAAGAATAAATGTAATAATCTAATATATTATTATCTCATTTATGTTCACAATTTGAACAAGTTGTATCTTTAGGATGATTTTCTATCTATATTAGATTATTATTCACAAAGGAATTTATAATCAAAGTTTTATGTTTTTTGTGAAAAAACCATAAACATGAAGAAATATACAATTAAAAAGTATGCTTTAAAGGCAAGGAATGAATTTAGTTTTGTTTCATTAGAATCACCAATAAAATACAATGATAGTAATAATTTAGTATGAATTTATTTGATCTAGGTCAAAAATCAATGTTGGAAAAATGCACATATTAAAATTGATACCAAAAAATGGAAAAGATAGCTCTTACAATAGAATATATTTGCACAAGAATTGAAGTGAATTATTTATTAGTATATTAAAGAAAAAAAGAAAAAAAGAAATATGAATTTAGATTCAAAACTCAATTTTGATCACATTATATAAGATGAATCTAATAGTTTGTCCATTTGCCATTAGCCCCAATTACAACTCTAATACACTTATGCATATTTCCACATAATCTCTTGCATTCATCAAGAGTAATTAAAGCCCAACAATCTCTAATACATATCCATAATTTTATCATTTTTTTTAAGAAGGATCTAATATTGGTTTAAACAACATTTGAGAATTATCCACAAATATTTGATTGATTTGAAGTCAAGCTATTGTGCCGGCCACTTGAGAAGAAAAAATAATTGGTAATTCAACCACAAAGTTACAAATATGGGCATATGCAATGGATTATTATTGTATCGGATAATCACATTTTCAAAATTTTAATTGAATGCATGCAATGTATGAATCAACTCATGTTCTAAAATCTCATTGTAACAATGATGACCTAATGTTTCCTTGGTTTTGCACATCATGGCAAGGCCTTCCATAACAATACAATTCTACATCATTACTCATCTACTTCCAAACTTCACCATCTCTTGTATTCTTCTAATACTCAAAGACTCTCCATTACCAATCCAATATTAGCTACAACCATTAGAACAAAATCGATTCTTTTTTATTTTATTAGAGAACATATGTGCTATATCATCATTTGTCCAATGTTCATGATGGTTAGCAAACTCTAATCTTCACTTTATATGATAGTGTGTGAACTTTGACTTCTTTTGCTTGATATAATTTCCTTTTCAAAACAAAATTAAACATAATAATGTGGGCCTACTCTCATATATATATATATATATATATATATATTGTCTTAAAGCCATCAATAATGATTGCTTGCACACATAATTTTTGATTTGCTACACTAAATACATGATCTACCACCAACACTAAAATTTATACCATTTAATTCACCCAAATGTTATTTACAAAGGTGATAAAACTTTTTAATATTTACAAATATTATACAATCTTTTTAGTACTCACCCTTGCTAGAGCACTAACTTCAATTTGTTGTCTTTCAACAGAAGATATATCTTTATGAAGCCATGATATGTGCTACTAGTGTGTGAATTTATATAACTAGAGCATATTATCTTACCCATGCTCTCATCCAAGCACAAATAACCATTTGTAAATGATCAAATTACATTGATTTGCTACAATCCAATCCAAGTGTGAGCAAAACTAAGTTTGACAAATAAGTGATTTGATCCCCATGTTTCCCTCTCCCATTTGCATTGTTGGACCTGTACTTTGGTTACCACATCATTCACTTATTTTATAAGCAAAGTCACTTTCAAATTTGATTTTTACAGCAACACATTAGTCATAATTTTTGGTTAAAATCACGATTATTGATTCCATATTCAGTTATGACTATCACTATATGCAAGTTAAAACAGACGTATCAAATGATATTCCAACACCAACTTTCTACCACTTGATATGGGAAGCACAGGATAACCGCTCGTTAATACAAACAGAAACCTGAGCTTGAGAAATTGGGAATTAAGGCACTACCCTTCTAGAGAATAGGTGCACTGTACAGTTGCAGGTGGCTACAATTGCTCGTCACCAATCCATGTTTCCTCTTCATTTGTTTCGGCCACCTCCAAGTTTTCGTACTTGATTTGGCCTCTGTTTCTGTACTTGAAAAAATACCAGTAGACTAAACTTGCAATAACTGCAAGCAATACTACTACCCCCACTAATATTGCAATCATAGCACCCATCTTAGCCCTATCTGAATGTATCCAAGCCCTGTCAAAACACCACGCAGGGGATGATAAATAATAATGCCACAAGATGAAAATTTGGATTGACCCCACTGAAGCTTAGAAACATAACTGAGTTATTCTGGAAGCTACAATATAATACGCAAGTCCACAAACTATAGTGCACCTTAAAGAACTGTAAACAGACTTACCATTTTGAGGGGGGGAGACCTTTCCAGCTTCTCAAGCGGTACGCACCAAAAATCTCTGGCAGCTTAACTGTATGGTCTTCTAACCGCGCTGCTAATGCCTGCCAAAGTCGAAGGATTTGTCTGAGATATAGATACTACCAATAACTGTGGCAATAGCAACAAGAGCAACCAATGCAGAAAGAAAATATGCACAGAGAAAATGAACCTTGGCAGCAGATGATGAAAAAAGCTGAGAAGATGCTGGAGATATAATACATCGCACAACTACGTGTTCTCCATCTTCTTTAATGTCTTCTATGCTTATCTGCGTAACACTTGAGGCAAAATATAAGTATGATAAATAGACATGATCTCCTATATAAAACAATGCTATCAAAGGATTCTAACATTATCCGCTTGGAGGGGACGATAGCGTAGCACTGGCCACTATGGCAATTTCAGGAACAATTCAGATAATCTGTCATACAGCTGCTATAGAACCACAAATTGGATAAGAGAAAGAGATAAAAAAATGGATTACAACCTGTGACGAAGAAATCGCAAGTTCAGAAGCCATGCTTGATTTAAACAGGAGAGTCTGATTCAAAATGGTGGTAAAATTTCCATCTAGTTCAATTAGAAGTTCAATGCTGCCAAAATCTTGTTTATCTGTGAAGAGAAAACAAATATGTGGCGAGATATGAAACTTAGAATCCAGAGTGGTAATCAACGAATGATTTAGTATTTTTATAAGATGCTCCTCATTGACACAAATGACAAGCATTGAGAGAAACGGTGCATGACACAGCCAGACAAGCATGAAATTGTATAATAAGTTAAATTCAGGTTCACCACCATCAGGTATTCCTCCTAGAGAGCTAAAATGTCAATGTACCAATATTACGTTTACAACGGTAAATCTTATTGACGAATGTGTTACTTTTTCCGGCCAGAACTACTGTAAATTGCTTTTTTCACTGTTTCACTACTCGTTCCACCCAGTGATTCCAGTTCTTAATCATTCATAACTATCGACTCGCATTCTCGTTTCGAATTTAGCAGACTCGAGCAATGACATACAATCAAGTCACTCAGACAAGAAAGCCTATCCAATCATAGACACATACCCTCTGGCAAGGATGCCGGTGATTCGATAGGACTACTCTCATTTACCGGAGGTGGTGGCGGTGCCAATGGAGGTTCAGCAGGTAAAATGCTCCACAAATTTGTGCAATTCGTCTTGAAAAAACCAATCTGATGATTGGCCCTGTCATACGTAACCAGCGTATTCCTCACAACAATCCCTGGAAAATTCCAAGTTATCTACTATAACCAAGACGTTGCTAGTGAGCATATCATTTACAAAGTACTCTTACAAATAACTATCATTCGGAAGTCAGCGAAAACAAACTGTGCTTCCAGTCCAGTGTACGTGGTGGACAAAGTCACGAACAGAGCTGAGGTGGTACTACTTTTGTACTTACGTTTTGAAGGTCATCAAATTATGAAGGACCTTCATTTCTGTAGTCCACAAAATTGTAGAGATTGATCATTATTATTTCAAATCATAGTATAATACACAACACACCCAAAAACAATTACCTCCAAGCAATGTTGTAGCGTCTTGGTTCTTAAAGAAGCCCAAACAATATGCCCCTGGCACTTTGGTATGCTGTGATCACAAAATAATTTCAGAAAGCAGCAACATGGATGATAATATGGAATAACTGTAGCAATACACATAAAGAATAATTGTTTCTTTGAAAATATAATTGCATAAAGGAAGGTGATCATGTGATCCTTAAGATAATGTGAAATCAAAGAAATAAAAGTTTGTTTTAAGGACAAAATAAACAGATAGAGATTTACAAACTTTAAGTTAAACGACTCACCTTGAATAGATAGTTTTCTGGAGCCAAAAATACTTTCTGGTTTCCCGAAAATACAAAGTCCACTGGAGGAAAATGCTTGCCCAGCGCTTTTGAATCACTATTGCATAAACATTCATACAATCAATGCAGATTCCTAACTACAATTGGGAAGAATATATTTTACATGACACAGAATCAGCATCGTGCAGATTTAAAGGTAGACTAATCCATGTTGAATGTTACAACATTCATGCTCCATGGGAAGGTACAAAGGAGGAACCATACATTTTTAAAACATTATGTTCACAATTTGTGTTACATAAAAAAAACATGCAAATTCTAAGTATCTTGGAAAAGTAGTTATTTGTGTCCAAGCGAGACAACACTCACCTTCCTGCTCCTGCGAAGCAAACATCAGGGTAACTTGGATCAGGACCAGGAACAGCTTGCAATGACCCAAGTTGTTGAGTAATCTGCAACCTCAATGACCATTTTAAAATTTACAGTTAGCGTTAAGAAAACCAAACACGACGATTTGAATGCTAAAGTCACAGTCGAATAGACAACTATTTTAAATAATAAAAAAGGCGTAAATATGTTAGTTGTGGACGAGCAAATTGGGAATACCAGTTGAGTCACATAGTACCTTGTAAGGTAATATAACAGTCTAAACAAAAAATCTGAAAGATTAGTCCACTTACAGCATCTTTGAAAGCATCAAAAGCTTTATCTGGAAGATAGGCGTATGTTGTCCCACTGTCTAGAACTGTGCCAAGCCTTCCATTGAAAACTTCACTAGGCACATTCAAGCTGACTCCTTGCACCTGAATCTCAGATAACTCTAGGTTGTAGTAATTGCTGCATCCAGAACATACAAGTCAGCATTTTTCTGCATGCCAGGTACAAAACAATTCCGATTATTAAGTCTTTTTCACGCCAACAACAGAGAAATTTTTAAGACATAGAGATATTTTACGTACTCTGATGCTCAAAGAAGAATGATTTCTCAGGTAAGAGGAGGGGTACAGGGAATAGGCGTACCTACGATTAGGATCTGATTTAGCAAATACCATAGCTGGAGGAGGTGGAATTGCCCCTAACACCATGGAACCACCACCCTCGTCCATGCCACCATAACAAAGTGAAAAAGAATCCTCCATGGCTCCAGTTCCTACAAGCTGGTCCACAATACTAAGTGGACCACGTCCCAGCCCCATGATGCCATCAGCATGTTGTAGATAGAGATCTCCAGTCTCTGCAGTTTCACATCCAAATAAAAGAGGATGAGGTTGCAGCCGACTGCCATTGCCAAAACCTAGTAGGTCCTTTCCAAGAACTCCTTTGCTGGAGCTCATTTCAGCATAAACCCTCTCGTATTTGCATTGGTGAACCCTGGCATCGCACATTTTCGTTATACAATCTGGTGAATTACAAGAGACCGTTTGATACGAGCTTGAATTGTCGGGCTTAAATCGGGGGTCCTGTGCCACATATAACAAACAGAAGTCACCAATGGTGTTCAATAGCCCACCCATGCGCTGTGTAACAATATGAAATCCTACTGCGTCCCTTGTCTGGTCTCAAAACTGTACGCAGTTTCATCGTCGTTCTAATACGCCGTACGTACGACTTTTAGATAATTCAAATACTGTTCAATTGGGACACAAGTTAGTTAATTCCACAGCAAGCAAGCAGAGCCTCTTCTGCATAATTAGATAGGGAAGTGACGAAACATGCCTGGTGATGGCCACAATGAGTGCAACTAGAGCAGGGCACGTATGTAACAGTGCTTCCTGTGTCTACTATAAGTGCAAACTCCTGCGCAGGTGTCCCAATGAAAACTCTGCTTGTGTAGTATCTGTACACAAAACCCACGAGATAGTTAGAAACTTCCGAAAGAACACATATTCCTCTCCATACTCACGTTGAGACCTCAGCCATCGCGTACAGCAGAGGCAAATAGAAACTAAAATATGGTGTTTATGTGGTCAATCACTGACTTGACAAAAGATATCGATGAAAACAATACTTAAACCATAATTTTTAACATCTTTAGCCAGAATTTCACAGCCAAAAGGTCTGAGAACTACCCCTGAGCTTTAAATTCCAAAATAAAAACACCCCTCTTGAATCGAAGAAATTCCAGAATATCCAAACCATTAATTCGCTACTTCGTCACTTTCTTCACGTAGAAAATGATGCTTTCAGTACAAACTCACAGAGCATTTTAAGAAATAATAAAAAAAAATCCGAGCTCATCATTAAAAAGAAAAAAAAGGTTATAAATTTCACCATCATTAATTTTGCTAAAAGTTATTGGCTTTCAACAAATTTTCAGTAGGTGTAGCCCTAAGAATCTACACACAAACCTCAGGTACCAAAAGAACACAAAACTCACATTATTGGAACTCCTGACGACATTAACTTGATCTCCAACCTAAGTGATCAGTCCCCAATCCAAATGAGCCATCGAACCATCGGACTTATGCAAAAGCATCTGAACAACAATACTACTCAGCTCCAGGAGAATCAAACCCACAGTCAAGGCCTTGAATGCAGGCCTTTGAATACAATATCTATCTCTAACAGTGTTAGAATGACACACGACAAAGCACGGAAAAACTTACGACAAAGCTGGCGCTAAATCTGCTCAATTTTACACTTCCTAAACATTACAGAACAACGAATTCGAGCTGCAAAAGCGATCCGTTGAATCCAGCCCAAATTTAGCAAAGCGTGACAAGAATTGAATTTTTCTCTTCCAAAAGCAAACTAAGCCCAAGAATCACACAATGTCCAAAAGCTCGCACCCTTTTGTAAGCAAATCGTCATGAAGGACCATCCTAGCATCCTCCACGAGGCCTCTCCCTCGCCGCTCAAAACGACGATCCACGACATGTCCATGTCGTTTAGACTCCACGAGGGGAAGCACGAGTGCGGAGCCGCAGTTCGACTGGATCCTGACCCCATTCAATCCATTCCCATTCTCATTTTCACTAGGGTTCACAGAAACACCGATCACCTCGCGACCTAATTCACCCACTACCAGAATGGTCAAAAAACCCACCAAACCCCAAATAAAGTCACAATGAAGCCCCATTTCCCTCTGTCCGAGTCGCTACACGGGCGACACTGATCCCTCCAAATCACTCCTCCACTTCCATTAATTCTTACGACCTAGGGTTACCTGCTCTCGAGGTCCAAAACCACAAGCAAAATTGGGGTACCGGTCTCACAGAGCCGCTAAATTCGTGCAATTTTTCTAGGACCAGTGCGAGCAGAAGTGAAAACTAAGATTCATAAGTTTGTGCAGCGCTTTGATCAGGCGCAGAGTGGGATTCCGAGCATCAGATCCAGCTCCACGAGACGCGATCGGCGTCACCGCAAGCTTGCGAGTAAAGAAAACATCAATAAAATACTACCTTCGGGGAGAGGGGATGATCTCGCGAGAATGAATTTGGACGCGGCAGTTCCTGTCACCGCGTCTATGATCCCGTGACCGTCAAAGATGCGACGCAGAATTGTCGCCTAGCCATTGCTATGCTGTGAGTTCCCCGCCCCCGGAAGCAGTTTCATTATCCTACTCCCCCCCCCCCCCCCCAATTATTATTCTTCAAGCATGTCGAGAGAAAAATAGCAAAACCTTCAGCCATGATCCACAAATTAATCCTGAATGCGTGTCGGATAATGAAGAATATATCATCGCTCCACCGTGACGATCCTCAAACATTCACGACCCGAAACGCCAGAAGAACCCAATTTCGATACTAATTGCTTCGATCCGAAGCGAACAAACAGAGGTGCTGAAGCCATGTGCTCGAATAAGAAGAATGAGTAATTTAGACGGTGTAATGAAGATGTTTTTATCGGCGTTCTTGAGATGGGTGAATAAGTGTAGCTGTGGGATCATGCAACAAGCTCCCGGCACCATATTTTTATCGTGCCTTGCAGCCTCTGATCATGCTCTATTTCACCGACACTGGCCACGTTCTGGTGTCAATAATAATAATTGAGGTCACAGAATAACAGTGATACAATTGTTCGAAAATAAACCATGGTTGGAGTGAAGAAGAATGCTAAACCCTTATTGTAAGAAATAACATTTGTCATCAACCTTTTTTTTCTTCTTATTTCTACGTATCAATCTCTACTTGTGTCCATGAGCAATAAGAACTCATGTGTCGGTGACGGAAATATCAGCATAATCTTCACACAGGAACCGAAGCTGATGACTCAAAAAAGAGTACCCTGATGGACATGGATGATGCACTTCCTTCTGAAATGTGAAGTACTGGGCTCACTGAATCGTACTCGTACCTAAATTCTGAGAGTAGATGAGAGTACAACAACAACAGCAACAACAACAAAGATGGAAAGATTTTTTTGTCATGGTTTAGGGTTTAAGAGTGCCATAAGCTTGTTTGTTGTTAACTGATGCAGCAGCTATTGCAATGCTTTCTCACATGAAGTGTTCTTCTTCACAAGACTTTGTTTTCAAAGGTGTTTGAGTATTTGGATGTTACTTTTACAATTAGTAGATTAGCACTTAATAGAGAGGGTCTTCAAGTTTAAAAGCTGCAACTTTCAAAATTAGTAATCGGTTGAAATTGAGAATGAGTTTTTTTACTAGTTAATTTTATGAGTAGGAATATTACCCAAGATAAAATAGGAGAAAAACATATCATAAGATACAATTCTTGCCTACATAGTATTCATATTATTGTAACTTGGAATTTGTGTTAGATCCACTTCTTAAGCTAGTTTTAAAAATAAATAAAATAAAATAAATAAAATACTAAAGTTACTAAATTTATTTTTATATTTATCAAGTTTTAGTTTTTGGTTTTTTTTTAATATTTTTTTAATATTGTCACAATCAAGACATAAATCAACATATTTAAAATTAAATACAAAAATAATTTGGTTTATATGATGGTATCTTTCTACTTTAAACTACCTCTAAAAGCTTTAAAATAACAATTCTTTATGCCAAATTGACAACCTCTATAATGCTTTTGAACCATGGTCTTTTCAAAGTAGGCTTCTAGATTCAAATACTTCTTGAGAAAATCAAATTGTACTTCACAACACTAAGTTATTTAAATATTGTCTTATTTGTTCAATTAATAGACATGTCATAAGTACTATAAATTTTTTATTTTTGGAACTATTGAATTTTGAAATGGTTGTCAATGTTACAAATATCTTGTATTGAATGTATTAATATGTGTACCAAAACAACATATCTTTTTGATGCATATTTTTTTGTATATAAAAATAAAACAAAAAAATGTATCATTTGAATAATATGTGTATAAAGTATCAAGGACATGAATCACAAACAATGGAAATGTCAATACATTCTTGTGTCACTTGAAAAGAATAAATAATCATTCAAAGATAGTATAATATTAAAACTAGAATGACTATTACCAAAGATAAGAAGACTAAAAAATCTTGAAACAAGATTTAAAATAACAAGGTATTAACAAGAATGAAGAAGGCTTTACTCTTGCATATATATATATATATATATATATATATAAGAGCTACATATCAAAGTTTTATAAGACCTCTAATATGTATCCAACTTGTAAAACACATGTCTAATAAGACAAGCTTCCTACATGTGCACCACATGGCCAACTTATATCACAAGTCACCAATATATGCAATACATAGTCAAATTATTGGCCAAGTTTTCAATCTATCAATCACATACAAACACATATGAAGTCAAATCCACATCTATGAAGCTTCTAAGAAGTTCATCTATTAGATATTATCAAATTTATTTATTTTTATTTATTTTGATGTAATTTCTTTAATCTTAATAACTACATATATTTGTGATATTATTCTTTTTTTTTTTAGAGAAAAGTTCCATAAGAGGTGGTGATTACATATTGAAGAAGTTCAAGTTGCAACGAACTATATTTACTATATACTTTGATCTTTGTTTTCTTTTAAAGTAGTTTGACATGTTTCTAAAACCATTGATAGTATCTCATATTAAAACAATAAGTCTACCATGTTATTTCATCATTGCTGACACCTTTGTAACTCCTATCAAATGAAATTAGAAAATACCATCAAATGTGATTCTTACCTCCAATGATATCACCAAACATTGGAAATCTTTCTTAAGGTCGTGATATCAAATACATTATATCTCACCATTTAGTTAAAAAAAAACATATCGTTCTTGAGGATCTTCAATTTTGTTATATCATCTTGAAGGTTGTAGCAATTTCAATGTATCATTTGCTAACTCAACAAACAATAGTTTTTAAATTGAATCTACTAATTATTGATTTTCTATCATCTTAGTGCCACAAATATACATATATTACAAATAAAGATAGAAGATAGGATATAATTTTTATCAAACTTTGTTTTCTTTATAATAAAGAATTTCTTAATTCTTCATATTAATTTTGAAGGATTTTGTAGATGAAAAGCATCAAAATTCTATGTTGTATTTGTAAGATTCTTGGCTAACTTCTATGGGCATTCACTGATACCATATCTATGCCAATGCACAAGATATTTCAATTTATTTTGGCATTTCCTTGAGTCTAAAACTTCTTTAACGTCAAACTCTTGATTATTCTCTACTTCTATAGGAAGATGAGGCATTTGTCTTCTTTTTAATATATCCATTGTCTTATTTGGATGATGAAAACAAATATGGAACATAGAATGGATCTTTATAGACTCCAATAGGTATAATTAATATGCAATTAGATTGATTTGTTCACAAATAAGAAATGGTTGAAGTCTATAGTAATCCAACTTGTCACAAGGGCAATAAGTTTTAATATTATGACAAAATCTTGTCTATATTCAATATCTTGAAAAGAATTATTCAAAATATACAACAAATATGCAACAAATATGTAATAAATATGCCAATGTGTTATTTAGGTTGTTCTTTATAATAGACATTTGAAATGATCTTTTGTTGTTATTGAACTTTACTTAATTATGACTTTATTATTGCATGAAGCTTTAAATAAAAAATTATCAATTTTTTTGATATATAATTATTGATTTTTTAAGTCAAAAATATAAAATTGTGAATGATAATCATAATTAGAATAAAAATGTATATATTGAGTAGAAGAATGTATTGCATTATTATAGGCAAATTTTGTTAGTAACAAAAGAATTTTTCAATCATCTTAATGGTAGTTGATGGTACATTTTAAATATTGTTCCAAAACTTAATGCACTTGTTTTATTTGTTTGCTAATTTGAGGATAGAAAGCCAATAATAGTTTTATGTCTATGTTTAACATCTTAGAAAGAATTCTCCAAAACCTTAATACAAATTATATTCATTTATTTGATATAATATTCCTTGATAATCCATGATAGCAATAAATGTTATTGAAGAAAATGTTAGTTGTTTCTTTACTTATTATTGTTTATATAAATGGTATAAAATGTGACATTTTAGTGAAATGATTTGTTATTATAAATATAGAGTTATATGAGCTTAAGATTAAGAGATCCATGATAAAACCTAAAGCAATAGAAGAGCATAGTTGTTATAGTATTGGTAATGAATGAAGAAGTTTATAAGGTAAATAATAAGGAATTTTCAATCTTAAACAAATATTACATAATTATACAAAGTCTTTAATTACCCTCTACATTTGAGGCCACTAAATTTTTTTGATATTAACTCCAAGTTCTTATCATATACAAAATGTCTTGCAGTTGGAAAAATGTGACAAGATTGAAGAGCACATAGTCGTACTTCACCTTCTAAAATATATAAGTGTCTTTCAAAATAGAGTTGAATATTTTTAAACTCAAACTTAGAAATATCATGAAATTTAGAAGGATTATTCTTAATATCATGAACTAGAGGCTCTAAGAACATATTTGATTTAACTTTCTTAAGAAAAGTTGAATCAATAGTGAATAATGATTTTAAAATTTAAAGAAGAAAATTTTTTAGTTTCAAAAGAATCATTTGTTGTAAATCAAAAGTTTTGTTTTTTATTTTTTTTTTGTACAAGATAAAGACATCTAAAAAAAAAATGTGACAAAGCTTGTTGTTTTCTTTGTCAAAAAGTCATCTCAAATTCAAATCTTAACAAGGAAATGTTGCAATGGTCTTAGCAATGATTTAAAACACATGCTAACATGAAATATTTAAGGTTCTTGAGATCTATATATAAGGTGACTAGACTAAAAGTGTTTTCTATACTAAAGTGCCATTCTTGAAATGAATCCACAATTACAAGAAGTTTTTTGTAATAGATATTGGTTGCTAAAAATTTTCTTGAATAAAAAGCTATTAGATGAATTTTATCATTTACTCTTGTTTGTAACAATACGGCATCTAAAATAAAATATAATTTAGATAAGTATTAAGTCTAAATAAGTCATATTGTTTCTAATATTGTATTAGAAAAAATAAAAATAAATTATATTTTTAGATAGTAAGGCTAATATTTTTTAATTTTGTTATTCTATGATACAACTCCTCTAACTAACTAACTAACTAACTAAAATAAATAAATAAATCTTAAAACCTTAACATACATTTCTAACATAATCTTATGATTTTTTAAAATTTTTTTTCATAAAAATATAAATTTTAATAAAAAAAATGAACTTGTTTATATTTATTTTAACACAAAATTATACATATTTTTAAAATAATTTTATTTAATAAAAAAATCACCATTTCATATACAAAATAATATAATTTTATATTAAAATCTTTAAATTTCTACTTTATTATTTATATCATCTAAAATTTAGCTTCACTCAATCTAAGGATTTAAAATTATATATATATATATATATATATATAATTACATTATTTAAGTATTTTTATAATAATTTATTATAAGACATTCATGTCTAAGTTTTTATTATGTAAGATTAGGATCCTATAAATAGTAGTTTGTATTCTATTTATAGGATCCTAATCTTACATAATAGAACCATAAAGGTTTGAAATATACCTTTAAAAAAATAATAAATAAAAAAAATTGCAAATTCAAAAAGCAAATATATTGCTACAAGATGCTAAGATGCCAATTAAATTCTAAGACGCTTAAGGATTTAACTGGCAACTTCCTTTCATGCATGCCCAAATATTAGATTTTGCAATGACCCAATTGTTTAAGAGATTGAATAGCATCGAATAATACTGCCAAGTTCTTCACAAGGTTTGTTTTTGTTAAGATTTCATGTTCTCTTTTGAGGAAACATGACACTCAGATCTAGATTCTCAACCCCGTTTTGCTGGAAGGCGAGCTATGCTTCCAGTTTCTAGTCTGAACGACAAAGAGGACCTGAATGATGTGTGTGTGTGTTTTTATTTTTATATTTATTTTTTGGTTTTCTCCCACGGACATGAATTCACGAGGAAAGGCAGAAGCGGATTGAGCTGGGGCCTCAAGACTGGGTTCCTCTTCGTCTCCGAAATCTGGTTTCCACAAAGAGAGAATGTGTCACATCTATTATTCACTTGCTATGATTCTATGAAGTTAGTACTCCAGGCACAAGTTGTGGGAACCACGCTGCGAACTACACTTCGATGATCTCACAACCCAGTTATTAGAAGTGCCTCGAAACAAATAAATTGGTCTCTGGAATGAACTCTTTTTCGTCGCAGGGGGGGTCAGTGTTCAAGCAATTCCTCCAATGTACCTGAGCAGACTTGAATCACTTCTCTTGACTGTGCTTTTGTTTGTTCATGCTCCCAATGGTGTTTCTTTTTTTTCTTCTAGTTATTTATTTATTTATTTATTTTTGTCTTTATAAAATTTTATTTCTGCTTGGAACACTTACCGTGTATTCGTGGTTGACAACTTGAGAAATCGACCACTATACTTCCATCAAGAAACCAATGAATTTAAAAGCTTTTGAGTCTTAAAGATACGATGATTTATAATTTTTTAATATATCTCATTTTAAATTTAAATTATTAATACTTTATAATAAAACTGAGAGATTTTAATTACTATTTTTAATAATATGTTTATTGATTTCTTTATTTATTTTAATTTTAAAATAGAATTATAATTTTATTTAGAGTTATAATATATTTTTTGAAAATATAGGTTGGTAAATTTTTTTAATTAATTTTTTAAATAGGAATTTCGAAGAAAAATTTATAATTTTATAATGTGATGTACAAAATATTTTTTATATAATGGAGTTGTTCTTTGATGTTTTGAATGTGCATGAAAGAAGTGCAATTTTTATCTATATAAAATGTATTTTTACATTGCAAATGTAAGGAAGAGGATATAACTTATCAAATTTTTTTTTTTTATTAAAAATGTTAATATAGAAGGCTAATAAGATTAGACCCTTCTACTGTAAGACATTAAGAACTTTGTCCTACATTTTGTAATATAGAACACAACTTAACTTGTCCTACATGTTCTATATTAAGTCTCATATAAGACACAATAAATTTGAATGTAAATAGAGGTATATAAGAGGGATAGTTTTGCATTTAAAGCTCAATAACTATGTTTTGTTGTCTTTAAAATGCCATTCTATGACTATCAATTTAAAAGATATTTTCTCATTCTCTTAATATAAAACAAGTTTTTTGTTGATTTATAAGCAATTTTCTACATCAGAAGACTATGTCCTCAATTACAAGGGCTTTCTAATAATTGTCATGAATATTTTATTTTTATTTTTATTTTTTAAAATTAAATTTTAAAATATTTTTTTAATTCAATTTATTACATATTATTAATCTATCATAAAATATAAGCCAATAATATATATATGCATATAAAACATGTTGTCAATATAATTTTTCAAATTATAGTATAATTTCATAGATTTTTTACTAAAATTATCAATATATAGTAAAATTAAAAAATAATTTTTTTCAAATAAAAAATAAAATAAATTTGTCCTTAATTTTTTATGTCATTTTTTATAGTAAATAATATCCAAATTGTATTTTTACGTTTGAACTTGTATATACAAAGTAAATTAATATAAAATATCTAATTATTTATTTTCTATTTTTTATAAATTCTTTTGCTTAAGCAATATTTATTTTGAGTGAATAAAATTATTTATATTTTTTTACAGAGAAATGTTATTTTACTTATAATTATACATAAATAAATGTAATATGTAAGAAACAACATAATTATAAGAAATATTTGTTATTGCTTAAGTATGTACGATATTGCTATGATTATAGTATTATATTTTTTTATAATACTAAATATTATATATATAAACCCCAAACCATGTGATGATTAATTTTGGAGGATAAGGAACAAGAGATGAGATAGGGAACAAGGCATAGGGGTTAAGCACAAAGAACATGGGACATAGAACAAGAAACAAAGGCAAGGATAGATAGAATCAATTATGAGATGGTAATGTGGGGTGCAGCTTTGACAACTCCCTATATATATATATATCATTGATTAAATAAATATTATACAAACAATATTGTTTGAGAAGCATAATTAGTATTGAAATAATCAAAAGAAATAAATGATACTACTTTTTAAAATATTTTTGTAAAAAATGATAAGAATATGTTTATTACCCTTTTTCATAATTTAAAATAAAATTAATAATGATATAATCTTTTGACTAATAAATTTAGATGTTGCCATCACTTGTATATTGAAGATGTAACGTTACCAAACATATGTACTATAATTGTTTTACATGTAAATGTTTTCTATTAAAAATCCAATAACTAATTTATTGAAATTTTATTACCTCATTAGTTACAAATCAGATAATAAATAACACACATAAATCATAAGATGCATAAGATTTAACATAAACTAATAAAAAGTCATACTTTATAGATTTACATTATGATTTTGTACAACATAACAATTATTATATAAGATTTCCATAAAATATATTTTTAATTTTTCCTTATCCTCAAACATTATTTTAGTCTCTTCTACAATCGTTTAACTCTACTAACTTCATACAATGTTTTTTTCATTCGGAAGTCAATCACATTTCGATGACCTAATTATTCACACCCTAACAATATACAAGTTACATTGCAACTTAAAAATGCATTGAAACCACTCCCAACACTTTTGTCACTTGCTATTCACATTAGTTTGTTCTATTTTGTGAAGAAAATTTTGAACATGAACACCAAAATCAACGTGTTTTCAAAAGAATAGAAATGACAACTAAAGTAGACCTCGACAAATACCTCAAGATATAAGAATGCTGTTGGAGAAAATCGAAGTTTCGACCAACAGCGAAGACTTCGTTGCGAAAAACTCTTGCGAGTGGTCGCCCCTGACATTGTTTGAAGGAGACAGCGTGAGTATATATATACATACCAGCCAACGCTTGAAAATTCTCAATTCGTCTACGGTTTCCTCATGGAATGCTACAGATGAAGACAGCATTGATGAGTCTCTTCATTTGAAGGGCTCCACGAATGACACACAGATCTACCGAAAGTTACCCTTCTTTCTCACACCGGGAATTAGAACGAGATACCTCGTCGAATTCCTACAGCAACACGACTCTCACAATCGCCACCGTACGATTATGCGTGTACACTTTCACCATCATTGACGCGACCAGCGGATGAGGCTAATGCATCGACACGCGAGCAAGTCCAAAGCTCCGAGTTCCAACACCCTTTGCGAAACAGAGAACTTGAGGTCCAAACAGGGTGGCTCTCCCTCATGTGGGTTCACTGCACCGCTGTATATTCATCCAATTCGCCGCAACCCAAAACAGTGTGGGCACCCTCACGCAGAGAGACCGCAACTTATGTGTGAATTGATCGCTCACTCTCGCTTAATTGGCCGCGGCCGGCACTCACGCCACAGAGCTCAAAAACAGGGGAGATACCGACAGGGCGCACACATTCAAAGGCGTCCACAGTTTTGCAGCGCAGATGTGGCGACAGGGTCGGACAAGTGTGATAATGCGGAGACAACGAGGACACGGAGAAGGGAGGAGGCAAGGTCAGGGCGACAGGGCGAGGGCAACATGCAGAGGCGTGGGAGAGGAGCCAGCCACGTGGGGAAAGCGGGCGGGGGGCAGCGAGAACTGCAAGTGGACAAGAGAGAGATTTGTATATTATAATAACTGGGGGAATTGACGGGCAGAGGGCAGGAAATTACTTTCCTGCCCGCCGCCTGGTGCTGAGTGGGGATTGAACGCGACTCTGAGGATGGCAGGATACTATGGAACGGGGATGGCGTCAGCGTCGGACGTCCAACGCCGCAGCCGCGCGTCAGAAGCATTCACATGGCTCGATCCCCAGCCACAAATTCTCTTGGGCGTCATTCATAGGCCAGCAACTCCCCCCCCCCTCTCTCGCTCTCTCTTCATGGCTCTAGATATGGTCATTTTTATACCTCATGCATGCATGCATATATATATATATATATATATCTCTAATTTAAATATTAATTTGGATTTTAAGGGGGGTTTTGTGTATTTTATTGCTTTATTATTTTTCTTACAAATAAAAAGGATAGAAGTATATATTAATCTGAGTTGAATAATTAAATGGTGTCATTTGTTCTTTATGATATACCCAAGCACTAATTCCATTGTATATGTTACTCATAGGGAGGATGTATATGTTGCTCTCTTTCATTTTATATATAATTTTTATTTGTTTGTTTTTTAGAAACCAAAAGTCATGTGCATGCAAGAAACAATCCATTTGCATTTGGTCAAGGTCATAATGATTGAATCATTCCTATTGTTCACTGCATCATGGACAAGAATGAATTTAGCATGACATGGTCTTTTCATTTGTTTTTTTAGGTGTGCATTTATGCTGATTATTACATTTTCTATTTTTCTATTTGTTACAAAGTAAAGTATTGCCAATTTCATACATCCCCACATGCTTTGTTCAACAGTTGCAATCATTTGCTCACAACTGGGAAAAATAAATGTATCTTTGTAAAAAGAAACATTGAGCCAACATTAAAAGCATTCTAGTGTGTTTTGTATCCAAACACAGTGCAAGAACTATGGAGATTTTTTTTTTATTGCTAGCAATAATGATCCAGAACAAAAATGCCTCAACAAATGTCACATTACTGAACGCAAAATGGAAAATGTGTATATCTATGGGAATATTAAATAGACCCACCTTTAATGAAGAATATGGTAATCATGATGAATGTGATTGGTTGCAGATCCAATAGTAGAGAAACGAATCTAGAAGTGTATATATATATATATATATATGTTCCTTTTTTCTTAATATGATGGTTTGGATGAGTGGATAAATTTAGTATAAATTTAGTAGAAAACTTGGGTCTATTTGACATTCTCCAGATAAATATATATATATATATATATAAGAAAATAGTAAGATTCTTTATCAACCTTGGTCTTACCAAACCAAGATTTTTACGCTCCCAAGGTATCAAGTTTCACACTATCAAGTTAACTCACTAGCATGTTAACTCACTACCCAAAATTCCATTGGGAGCACCAACTCAAGTTTGAATTACTCACTAGTGTTTAAGGAAATATCAAAATCTGTTCTATAAGTTTATACCTATTGAATATCTACATTTATTTTTTTATCTTTGAAAAAAAAGAAAAAAAGAAAAAGAGACTTTATCTTGATATTTCAGCAAAACATGTAGTTGTAAAAATGTAACGGTGTAAAGTGGCAACCTCAAAAGAACAAAGAATGATCTTTAGTAAGTGACAACAATGCTTTTTTTATGCTGTGGACAAGTGCATAGCACTATTCGTATGAAAATCAGAAAGCTCATTTCTAAAATCTAGCTTAAATCATTTAAAATATTATATCACTAATGCATTATCCCCTCCCCCCTTCATGTTTGAATATCTTTTCCTTCCAAGGTTGTAATATTTCATTAAAATTGTATGCAATAAGATCCATCTGGAATATAAACTGGAAAAAACAGAGTTTCAGTTATGAACCAGTTGATGTTTTTAGTTTTTTATTTTTATTTTTATTTTAAATTCAACTTAAATGGAATTTCTTGTAGGATATTTAAAATTTACAAAAAATGCTTTAGTAATCAATATGGTTTATTGATATCGCCTATTATTATTATTATTATTATTATTTCATGTTTTTTGCTGGATGTCACCGTATGCCTAAAGAACTCAATGCCACCCACATTGACTGTATGTTTTTGGATTAAATTCCAGTTTTCATTACGAACAGATCATATTTAGCTTAAAAATAAGCCGAATTCACCTTATAACCTAATCTATCTAAAATCAAACAAACACAAGAACTTTATCCACGGTTAGTGCCCGAGACTCTAGTTTTCATCCACATTTCATCCAGAACAAACATAATGCAGCTTGGATGAATGTCATTGGCAAGAGAATCGTGAACTTAAAAAGTTGAAGAGGGAATGGGGGATGAAAGGCTGGAATGCATGGTCCGCTTGAACTGCAGGTGTGCACCAGAGACACGAACGGGGCAGCGGGCAGCAGAGAAGACGGAGAAAAGTGGAAAGGAAGAGAAGAGAGAGAAGAGGGGATTTCTCTCTCTGTCTGTCTTCCCTGGCAGAGCAGAGCTCCTTCTTCAGGGCTTTACCCGGGCAGGAAAAGATGGCTGAAATCCATTGGAAGCTCCCCATTGGCTCCGAACCTCCGAGCCTCACCAAGCCTAACTCCGAACTACCACCCTGGGCGGAGGAAGGGCGGGGCTGAAGCAGAGAGTGAGAGATATTTCCGAACCCACTCGTGGCCAGAATCCATCCCCCCGATCGTTCGAGTGGTGGCTCAGCGCCAAACGCCTCTGTCCAGTCCCTTTCTTCGCTCGCGTCCACACCTCGTCCCCTTCTCGTCCTTCCTCCGTCGCCTATATTGACGATCTCCGCCTGAACTTCGTCGTGTTCGTCGTGTTCGTCTTCCCCCACCTTCTCCCCCGCCCCCGTTGTCACTCGTAACGCCTCCGGAACTCACACATTTCCTGACAGCGCGCTACAATTATCCTGGCCACATCTTGGTTGCTACGACAAGGATCGTCGGAGTCGCCACACCAACAAGCGGTTCATGTTTGTAGGGCTGCAGTTTATTTATTTTTTGGTTTACGTCAGTGAAGAAACTGCTTGCGCGTTGTCGTTTTCGTCTCTATAAAAGGGAGTCGGGTTTGCTGTTGGAAAAGAAAAAACGAAAGAAAAACAAACACAAAACTCACGGTCGCTAGCGTTGGTTGAGAGATTCAGCGTGTAGAGTCGTTGTAGTTTTTTTTTTTTTTTTTTTTTTTTTTTTTTTTTTCGAGTTAGATCGCAGGAAATGTGGGTGGTGTAGTGGGTGTTGAAGTTTGTGGGAGTTTCGGTTGAGTGGCGGTGGTTTTCTTTTCTGGAGGGTATTTGAGAGCTGTTGGTTTGGTACTTTGAGGAGGTTGGGATCATTTCGTGGTTTTGACTGAAAATTAAGCGCTTTTGCATTTGGAGTGGTGGAAAATTGCTCCACCGGACCAGAGTTGTGGTCAGGAGTCACATTGTGAAATGGTAGTATATACCTCTTGTTTGTTTTGTTTTATTATTTTTTCTCCCACAGTGTTGTTGATCGATACTATGTCCTGACGATTGTCCAACGCCAGGTTAAGTATCGTTTTGTGGTCAAGAACGAGTTGGTGTGAGTGGAGACGATTTCGTAATCCCGTCATAGGGCAGTGAAGCGTTTTATTTGGTAGGGTTTTTCTTTGTTGTAGCGAACACGCTCTGAATGGACAAGAAAAAAGTGGTGGAAGGTGGCGGATGAGGAGACTCTCTACTTAGGCCGTGGTTTCCTACTATCGGCAAGGGGCTGTTCTTTTATCCTCTGTTTATATTATATTACACTTTTTATTTTACAAGTTTAGCCTCCGTGGTATTTGCGGCGATTGTTTGCTTCGCGAACTTTCGGTTTGTAGTGGCAGAAGAGAGTGCAACAAATCGAGCACGTGAGTGAAATACTGCTGAGAAATGGCGAAGTCCAACAGAGTATGCGAGTTGTGTGACGGCGTAGCGGATTTATATTGTGCTGCTGACGAAGCTCACATTTGCTGGACTTGCGATGCTAAAGTTCACAGCGCCAACTTCTTAGTGGCCAGACACACTCGGTTGGTTCTGTGTGAAATTTGTGGAATACAAACTCCATGGAAAGCCTCAGGGGGGAATCCTACGCCACTCACAGGCCTTTGCGCAGAGTGTTCTCAGGGGGAATCGCAGGATGAATGCACTACTCACAGCCATGGAGGTGTAATTGACACTTCGAGAGTCACTGTTAGAGCTCATCCTATTGCAGGCTGCGCAGACTCGGGTTATGAAAGCGGGTGTTCATCTAGCAAACCAGAGAGCTGTGAGAGTGCCGTGATAGTGGAAATGGATTTGGTGCAGACTTCGCCCTGCGAAAGTAGTATTTCTCAACTTAGCAGTGAAGACATGGAAGGCATTACTGTAGACAGCAGGGGTGCTCAAGGGAGTGTATCCTTAGGTATCCCAAAGTCGCTTAAGAGGAAGAGGTCGCTGGATTGCTTCTTGCCTGTGTCTGTTCCACTAAGCAAGCAGATTGTGGTGAGTACGCTGGAAGATGATATGAGAAGCGTTGCGCATGGACAGGTAACTTCTACTTCAAGTCTTTCCCACTAATCATAGCTTGACCATATCCAGATAACAGAGATGGAAGTGTACGATTTCACCCCTACTGAGTTTATCCGCTGCCTACCCAAAAATCCTAAAACCATGTTTATGTTTGTGTTAGCTTCTGTGCTCTGATTTTTGGTTGAAACTCGTAACAAACTTGACAAATCGTGAGTGAAAGCAGTTGAAAACCTTTTATTGCAGTTTTTGTAATTAAATATTTTGCCGACAAGTTTCTCGTGTGAGCAAGGTCAATGTCCTGAAAGTCCTTTTGTTGTCTTTTCAGTGTGAGTGTGATAGCACTGCCTCTTTTTCTTCAAGTACGCGAAGAGTTTCTCATGCCAACCAGGATCCCAGTTTTGAAGCAAGGGATTGGAATAGACCCCAATCCCAAGAAGTTGAGTCTAGTAACAGAGATCTCACCAATCTCTTACTTTCATCAGCCAAGCGACAGCGGGTGGACAGAACACAGATAAGGGCATCTTTCACCCGCACGCAACAGTCGGCAGTTTTCTCGACATCCAGGGTGATGAGAATGTTGGCAAAATGGCACTGGGATTTGCATCTAAGCAGCCCTGGAACTGTCCCTCTTGCGTTGCGCATGTTTCGCAAGATATCCCGCGCAATGGCTCCAACCGTCCTCTCAAACTCAGGCATGCGTATCACCCTGGCAGCTTGCCTCCATTTAGCCTCGAGTTTAGATGAAGCCCAAATTACTGTCCCCAGAACAAGCGAAGTTGCAGGTTGCGCTGGAGTGTCTACGAGAAAATTGGCTACAGCGGAAATTCATCTGCTGGCGCTTCTAGGATGGAGAAGTTTTCCAGTACGGGCCGGCTCCCGTACGTAAATTGCAGAGACGTTCGGAATATAAACTGCATAGTCTTATACACTTTTGATTGGCATCTTCAGTACATGTCTGAAGCTGTAGCGTCTGTAAAGCCTTGGTTTGAATTCCCTGTGAGGGCTGTAGTTTGAGTGCAAAGATAGGGATCTTGTCACCCCAGCTCCTGCAACCATGAAAGTACAAGACGCAAGATACAAACTTCTTGTCTTGCAGGAGGATTTAACATAGAAATCGGTTGTCAGGTAACGGTACTCGTTATCCAGGGAGGTTTGCCATCGAAAGCTCTTCTATATCCTAGGGATTCCCGGTTAAATATGCAGGTGTAGAATAAATCTGAATTGTGCACTGCTCATGGTTGAAGGTTCGTCGATATGAGAATTGGTTCTGGTTTCAAACTGGGGGCGTTACCAGACAGGCAGGGTAGATATGGTACGTCCATAAGAAGTTAGTGTACATAAGTGGCATATAACATCCGAAGGGTTCACTTTTTCAACAGTGTAACCGCCTTTTCTAGCATAGGTGGAATACTCGACAGTTTTCTTTAGCTCCTGGTGGTCGATCTAACTTGCTTCATGGCATTCACTCATTTCCAAACTTGAGGTTGATTGTTTGTCGCTGGACGTGTGTGCCCACTTTGTTCGTCGTTGCAAGTCAAGTGTCTACTCTCCATCGCAACACTCTTTCTCTGACCCAGGTAATTCAACTCTTCAGCATTTGCCGCTGAATACACCACCATTATCTCATACTCTTCACTGTACTGCGGACAGACGAGTCCGTCTCAGTTAAGCAGATCATATGTGTGGCTTACAACAACTTTGTTGCTCTATACATTATGCTGATCCTGCAAAGTATTTTGCTGAGGTTGCTGGAGATAGCTATTGTTCGACTTCATGGTAGCATCTCATCTTGAGAATTCAAGAGAAAGTCTGGATCCAAGTGCTGTGATTATCAATCTAGGTGAACTATCAAAATTGGAGGTGAGAAACTGGAGTGTCAAGCTCATGCAATGTCACACCCTCTGCATGTGCACTAATGGGGGAGGACATCTCCCCTTTCCTTGTCAGAATCCGCCTTCAAACTGCAGTAGAACTGGGCAATTATGCAGTGTGGGTAAAGAGGTCTTTACAGCAGGCATCTCAGACAACATTATTGTAGAACAAAAGATCTTTTGTACGAAACTCAAATATCTCCCAGCAATGCAAGACTTCTAAATATCCTAGCTAATCCCTCTTTAATCATTTATATATATACATATACTGAAACAAAAGTTACTCATCCTATGCTGTAATTTTTTTTGTCAAAAGTAATATTGTATATACTTGTAATTACTATACATGTATACTCATTCCAGATTAGTTAATTGTTTTCATTTGGAACCTCAAAACAATAAACAATTTAGTTAACTTTAATTTGATGTTTTAACAAAAAAAAAAAAAAATATATATATATATATATATATATATAGGAGAATGTTAAATAGACCCAAGTTTTTACTAAATTGACCTACCATCATATAAAAAAATAATGACATCTATATTCATTTCCCTGCTATTGGATATACAACCGATAAAAACCAACCACATTCATCATGATTACCATATTCTGTCAAAAGTGAGTCTATTTTGTAAAAATATGGGTCTATTCAACATTCCCTTCTATATATGTATATATTACTACTACCACACCTTTAATACTGTGCTACTTTTCAAAACCCTAAACCTTTTATTACCCTAAAGCAAATCACATTGAGGTTCTACCATGAGAATTTTTTTTGTCTCCACGACTAACCATGTTAACTTGTGGCCCCAGCGGGCTCAAAGCAAAGAACACGAATTTCAAAAATTCAGATTTAGATATTTAAATTCAAAAATCGGCACGGAGACGGGAATTACAAAGACGGGCCAGACCCAAGGCGGGGCAAAAATCACACGATAAGTGTAGGAAAATTTTGTTATATACGGAGCCGCGGAGCTTTGTTTAGTAGCATTTCTGTAGCCCACTCGCTCGGAGCTGGTCACGGACCTCAACTCTCTGGAGCCTCTCTGCGCTCTGTGTGTGTTCCTCTCGAGGCGCACGGGGATTGAGCGAGGAATCGCTAATCCTTGGCTACAGTGATGACTTGTTTCCCGATCTTCGAGCCGATCATCATCCTGCAGAATGCGTTGGGAGCGTTGTCCAAGCCCTCGGCGAAGTCTTCGAAGTACACCAGCTTGTCAGCCTTAATGAGCTTCGACATGTGGTCCATGAACTTGGGCTCTAAGTGAAGGTAATCCGACTGCAGAAACCCTTGTAGCGTTACCCGTTTGTTGATTATCCTCTTGAGATTGTAGACGCCGTCCTGTCCGCCTTGATCGTACTGCGAGATCAATCCGCATACTGCTACCCGCCCGAAATTGTTCATGTTGTCAAGGACCGCATCTAACGTCTTGCCCCCCACATTCTCGAAGTACTTGTCGACGCCTTGAGGACAGTACCTGCATCATCGCACAACAAACGTGTATGTAGGAATGAGAGGGTTTCCAAGACAGACGACACTGTTTGTACGGAGGCAGTTATTTATAGTGCTGTTGCAAAGGGTGTCAGGGTAGTACTTTGCTACAGCAGCAACGAGATCCGGTTCCTCTTTATAGTTGAATGCGGCATTGTATCCGAGCTTGTTCGTGAGCAAGTCAATCTGAAACGGATTTGCCAAGGGTTAGCTCATTCAGCTTATGACAGTCTTGGTCTTCAATGCCCAAGTGTGCCTACCAATATGCATTCTAGAACAGACCCGAAAGTAACCCTGACTACAGTGGCAGTTCAAAAGGGTTGTCCTCGATGATTGCATCACCTTTTCCTGTGATCCTGCGCTGCCAACCACGTACAAGCCCGCGTCTCTGGCGAGTTGTCCCACCAGTTGACCCACTGCTCCCGATGCTGCAGATACGAAGAGTGTCTCTCCCTTTTTGGGCTTCAACACTTCAAAGAACCCAACGTAAGCTGTAAAGCCAGCCATCCCTGGAACATCAGCAAACGCTCACCATGAATACCCCTCATAGATTGTAAATTAGTACACACAATTTCTTACACAAATTCATTTCCAAGAATTGTGATGAGGTGAGGAAGCAGATGTGTGAGCCACCACTGACTGCTATCGATTAACTTACCAAGGGCACCTGCGTGGTAAGAAAGTGGGGCGAGGGCAGGATCGATGACTTTGAGACGCTGACCTCTAGGAATGACGCTATACTCTTCCCATCTTGTCCAGGAGGAAACACAGTCCCCCACTTTGAAGCTTGAATTGTTGGATAAAACCACTTTGCTCACACCGTACCCATCCAAAACCTGACATACCCACAGATGGAGCAGCCAACAATTGAATTTCATTACAGTAACAGACATCACCAGAAGCTTACTTGACAAGTGTCTGTAGTGATGCACAACCTACTTGACAAATGATTCGGTTACGTTCAAATCAGAGGGAATGGGATTATGGACCTGTCCTTCTTGGTAAGGAGGGATATACGAATTGGTTTCCCCTCTCATCCGGTGTCGCATGTACGGGTCGCAAGATAGGTAAAGATTTTTCACAAGAACATCGTTATTGTCATTCAATTCCAGGGTGATCTCGTTCGAAGAGATTTGGAAGTCCGATTCTTCCAATTTTCCCAAGACATAATGCTTGAGCTTGATCTGCTTGTTCCGCACTTGATTGCTCGTCATGGTCATCACCTTCTTATAGAACCTTTATCAGCCCCAAACCTTCAGACATTGGCATCATTAGACGATTCTTACAAGCTGCGTGATGTCTCCTCAATCATGCCATCCACAACATGCAATTTTTTCGTTTGAGGTCAAGATTCTTGGTGAGAGAGCAAAACATGAACTTGGTCATACCCTACATGCTACAAATTGAACGTGGCGTCAACTCACCTGAACCGAGTATATAGGAATGCTCCAGGAAGAGGCGCAGACTGCTCTTTCAGCCAAATTCAACAAAGCAGTTGTAACAAATTGCTATCTATCCTACAATCACGAGAAAAAACTTCGTTGAAATGTCCGTCGTCGCCAAGCGTCATCATTCTCATCAAACAACATGGCTAGGAAAACAAGAGCAGAAATCAATCAAATTCGAAGGTCCGTGACGGAACGACAGCGATGCTTCAGACAAATTTATCCATGGAGTTAAATTTGATACCACGTATTGTGCTATCGTTTCGCTCCACACCTTCTAAACCTCCCAACAGAAGCGTGATCCGTGTACCACCCATACGAACCCCCACGCACCCTTCTTTTATACTCGCTTTAGTTCCATGCCCAACACCCTACTAATTCCCAAAGCATCAAAATTACCTCGTAATTCAATTAGAAAGAGGCTAAGCTAGGATGAAAAACGAGCAGGAATAGTGATGATGCAGCTGTGTAGCTTCCTCTTCTTAGAACTTGGGAAAAGGGGTCCACTGCAGCTGGAATTATTCGTCATGGTGGTTCGGCAGCGCTATCAGTGTGTTGAAAAGTTTCATCATTAGGAACGTACCTCCAAATTTACAATTTCGAGCACTGTAAGATTTAACAATTACATGAGAAGATGAAGATTTCCAGGATAAATCATTGCAATCTGTGTGCAAGTTCAGGAAAAGTGTGTGGTGCGAAGTGCATACATGTCCCTAAAATATTAGAGATGGTTGCAAGGGTTTCGACTGGTCAATTGCCAACTTTCGAAACAGTGGCTAACGATAATTATTGCAACGTGTCGTTACTTCTGCTTTCTTTCTTCGGTTTCTTCGAATTCTTCTTATTGTTCATTTTGTTTGTTTTTATTTTATTCTGACTCACTAGGTCTCCTCAGGAATAGAAAAAGGCCAACCTGATCAGTTATTGGTCGTTAAAGAAACTACCTCCTTTTACCAGGATTCTCTAAAGACTGCAGAGTCTGTTGAACCAAAAGAGTTGAGCCAGATTTGGGTGACGTCTCGGCAGGCCAAGTCAGATTATAGAGAGCTTCAACTCGAGCATTTTGATATTTCTGACTGGCACTAGGGAGACCGATGCGAATCGGAAACGTGCAAATTGGAGTCACTGGCTGCATAATCGTCGTCTAACATTGGCATGGAGAATTTGACATGACCATGGAGTTGCTGAGGATGTTTACCGACTAGCCATCACAGCGCAAACCCGGTGGTATGGGAATCTATTGAATGTGATCCAAATCGTCAGCAGGTCCGTGATATGTAAACCCTCGCTTGAATTAGATTTTTTTTTTCTTTTTTCATCCCCCCCCCCCCCCCCCCCCCCAAACGCGACCACTCATAACCCCCAATTAGCTTCAAAACCTTTGCGCAACGAAGGAGATTGTCAATTGTGCCATTTTCAGTGTGCACGCACGCTAAACGCAAATGTGTGTTGGACCAATCATCAAACGAATGTAGTCTCTGTCACTTCACATCCATCTGTGGATGGATCTCGAACTCATTAGATCCTAACCTTACGGATCTCAACTAATGTATTTATACCCTGTGTATTCACATCGGTATTCAGTAATACAAGCATTGTTTTAACATTGCTCCATTAATTTTTCTCATGTTATTTCCACATGGTATCAAAGTGGGCACTCTCCCTAGTTTGATTGCACACTATTTATTTTATTTTATTTTTTGTCATCACAAGCACTGTTCTTTCTATCATTTTTTACAAACACTGAAATCATCTCAAGAGCATGTTTCTTACTAACAGCATTTTTGACACTATTGTAGTATTAAATAGATGGGAACATCTGAGAATAAGTGAACAACAAGATGTTTCATTTTTTATGCAACACATCAATGATGTTATTAGAGATTTGAAACCTATCAATTTAATGCAATCTTTAGCAGTCATAGTTTAGAGAATCTTCAATCATCTCCCAAAGAACTTTGAAAAATTAGTTATATGGATTCAAAATGAAAAAATCATACTATCTTTAGAAGAATTATGGAATCAATTATATATGGAAGAAACTAATGATGATTTTAAACCTACATAAGGATCAATTATCTGTTGTTGTTGTGGTAAGGAAGGATATATTTCAAACATTTGTCAATCATCTGCTAACATGATATATCAAAAGAGATTACATCCACTAACATAATGTTGTTGTCACTCTTCTCCAATAAAAGGAAGAAATTCATATGACAAGATTTCACTAAATATCTACAAGATCACATAATCACTTGTCAATTGGCCATTGCTTGAACACCACAACATAAATGAGTATTGAAAAGAAAGAATCAAATTATTCTAAAAAAAGTATCAATAATGTTAATTAAAAACAAAATACCTTTATTCCTTTGGAATATGGCAACATACATAATAATTCAACTTATCAATTGCAATCCTATCCAAGCAAATAATGATATGCTTCTTAACTATTTATTTTATGGGACAAAACCATATGTGAATTTACTAAAGATTTTTGGGTGCCTTTGCTTCATAAGAAAAGATAATATATAACAAAAAAAAAAAATCTTAATTAAATTTTAGAATCTATCTAAGTGTTAACAAAAAATAAAAGACCTATAGAATATACCTACCAACTTTCTATAAAATCTAAGTAATATAAGTTTTTTCTTTTAATAAAACTTACTTTTTCAACTTAAATTCAATAATGACAATCTTTAGTGCAAAATCTCTATAATCATTTTATCTCTAAAGGATTATACTTACTAAAATCATCAATAAAGAGGATGATGATGTTAAAATCATAATACACTCATCTACTAGCATGCTATTAGTAAGCTATAAAGACAAGGTAAGATCAATCCTTTGAATAAATAATATTACTATAAGCAACTAACATTTACTTACATTACATCCAAAAGACTATGTAGGAGTGAAGTGAAAGTCTAGAATTTTTTTTTTTCATATATAAAAAATATCTTGTTTTGTATTGAATTTCTCCATCCTTTGTCTTTGATTGCTTTGTAATAGGATGAAGATTCAATAGCAAGAAAGACAAAGAAATTATAAAAATAGTCTTATATCCACTCTTAAACTTGAGCAATGTATTAGGTGCCACAAGTAGTAGAAGAAGAGGTGCATAGATTGGCAAGTGTTTATTTGTAACTTTTTTGGCATGACGTCTCATTGTTAGAAGGTTCTATAATGTTATTCTATTCAATCAAAGATACATTATTAATATCTGAAGTGGCCTACATTTCAATGTCTTCAAACTCAGTATAATATGGCATAAAGTTTGAAACTAGAGGTTAGGTAGACACATTTGTAAAGAAAGATGACATTTCTAAGTCTAGAATGTCATTATCTTGGGAAGTAGAGTCTAAATTTAGAGTAAAATATCCTTGTGTTGAGTTAAAAGTTAGGGCATCTTATTCATATCAATATTAAGGTTATGTTTCTTTGTGGAGATTTTAAAGAAGAAATATACTTGACACAATTACAAGGCTTTGTTGAAATTAGATACAAACATTTTGTCTATAAACTTTACAAAATACTCTATGGATTTAAATAAGTGCTCAAATCTTGGTATGAAAAAATTAACTCATTCTTTAAAAAACTTAGATCCTCAAAGGAAGCTGGCAACTATAATATTTATATTATTAAGCATGCAAGAAAGTTACTTTTATTTATCTTATATGTAAATGATCTACTCTTTATTATTTAAACTTGGCCAATTGGTTCAAAGGATAGATCATATGAAGATTCAAAATGTCAAAACTTAATAAAGATAACATGACTCTCTACTTAAAAGTCCAATGCATGAAAGTACTTGATAATATTTTTATGACTTATCAAAGCTATGCACTCCAAGTCTTGAAATTCTTAGGCATAAAAAATTGTGCTTCTGCAACAATGTCAATATAGGAATATTTGAAACTCATGATTGATATGAATGCTAAACCTTGTAATCCTACATACCACATGTCAATGGTGGAAAAATTGAACCATCTCACTTACACTTAGTTTGAAATTTCTATAATAATAGGCATAGATTTTATTTTAATTCTTAACTCCAGTCTAATCACATGGCTTTTCAAGAATTAGGCTACTATAGCCATGAGCTTCTTGAAAGACAAATATATAAGACTATCCATTGTTTCAAAAGAAGTAGATTGACATACCAGATTAATTTGAAATTTTGATCTTTAGATTGTATAACCTATCTTAATTTATTATAACAATGAAGGCAATATCCAAATGATAATTAATCATGACATATATCTTTTGAAAAAACATATTAGTACCTATTATTATTTTATATGCAAGAAGATAAAAAGTAAAAAAATCATTCTAAAATATGTACTATTATTAAAATAAATTTCCAATATCTTTATAAAGTTTTTGAAAAAAAGATTCTTTCAAAAATATAGAGCAATTCTAAATCTCATGTATTATACTAAAGCTCTACAATTTAAACCTCATAACCAAAATTGCCTCTTCTATCATCTTTAACATCTTAGAAAAACTAGAAATTTTCATCTTTTGCTTATTTCTTTGTATCTATTTATTTTTGCAATTGAAATGCTTTAATCAACATGTTCTACTAATTGATATTTATTGATGAAGTAGACAACAATAACTTATTCTTGTTAATTTCTATAGCTAACTTATTATCACCATCCTTAGCTAGCCACCTATTCTAATCTTTATGCATTCTTGATAATAGGTGCTTCAATTTTAAGGTATCTTCACCAAACTTAGGTCTCTTTATCAAACCAAGAACCACCAACTTCATCATTGCAACTTTTGGTACTTAAAATAAAAATTAGATTATTACTTTCAACTCCTCAATTGCTTTCAAAAGTAATAATTCTTTTGTTGCACATACCTTCACCTCCTTCTCAACTTCTCTTTTCATTGCTTTTGCTTTCTCTCTTGTTTGTAATATGAATTTTTTTATGCATGTTGTACGATTTCTTAAGCACAATAAGGATACATACTTATATTATTTTTTAGTACTTGAGTAATTTACAAATAACTCCTTTCAAAATTGCTGGACTACTTTGTTATTGAATTTTTTTTGTGAATCATATGGAC
This sequence comes from Physcomitrium patens, assembly GCF_059467195.1. Lineage (NCBI taxonomy): Eukaryota > Viridiplantae > Streptophyta > Bryopsida > Funariales > Funariaceae > Physcomitrium > Physcomitrium patens. Next base: position 5,330,894 of record NC_143410.1, read on the forward strand.
CACTATTGCTCAATAATTCTCTGTACTTTAATGTAGGTTGCAGACTTACATCAATAGAATAAATATACATAATTTTCTCTAGGATAATTTTATCAATATCTAAAAAATATATTTCTTGATCTTAGCTACAAAGAAAAGGAATAAAAAAATACTCCTTAAAAGCAACCTCACAAAAATCAAACTTCTCAACTTCATCTTCACAAATTTCAAGCATTCCTTCCTAACAAATAAGATTTTCTACATTAAAGACTTCACACTTCTTAATACCAAAGTTTACACTCATTAATAAAATTAAAAGCATCCAATATAAGAAGTCATGGCCAGAGTACTCAATGTATTGAAAAAGAGGGTGCTCGACATCAAAGACAAACTACAACACAAAACTCCAACAACTCCATCTATACCAAGAAGAAGATAATCTACAACACTTTGTGCTCTCCAAAAATATTCTATAAGAAAATTCAATCTTTGATGTAATGATTGAGATTCTAAAACAATATTTGTTGTCTTTAATTTTCAATATAATATCTTCAAGGAGAAGGGAGATAGAACACTCATTGAAAGAAAACAAATTGTGTTACCTCACAAAGCTACTTACCATCAAAATACCAATTGTAGTAAAGATGGATATTGGAACACATATCAAAGAAACAAACTTTGTCACTTCACATCTCTCAATGCTACTCACCATCAACATGACGTTTGTAGCAAAGAAGGGTGTTGGAATACTCATCAAACCAATATAATTTGTGTTACTTCACATCCATTTATGAATGGATCTCCATGTCATCCCCACATTGAAATCCTAATCTTAAAAATCTCAACTAATGTATTTATAGCCTATATATTTACAATGGTATTTAGTAATACAAGTATTATTTTAGAAGAATTTTAAATAGACCTAAGTATTTACTAAATCAATCCACTTATTCTAACCATCATGAAAAGAAAAAAAATGATCTCTAGATTCATTTCTCTGCTATTGGATCTACAATCAATAAAAACCAACCTCATTCATCATGATTCTTCATCAAAGGTGGCTCTATATAGTAAAAGCATGTGACTATTTAACATTCCCCTTGTTTGTTTTATCATTGCTCTGTTCATTTTTCCCTTGTTATTTCACGATGTGATGGTGGAGGCACCAGTCGAACTGCACCAGCTGGAACAACCGAGCAGCACGAAGTTGCTCCTGTTAGATATTAAATTATTAGGAAAAGAAACGAGGTTAGAGTAGGGTACCCATGACTGAATGAACGTGCAGGGAATTGAAAACAAACGAAACGTGATCTAAGCAGCGACGTCGAAAACGAAGTGAGGGCAGAATTGTTTAGGGTACCCAGGACTAACTAGCAATTGGCAGCAGACATCGCTTACTAAACTTTTGATCATTGACAGGCGCAAGAGCTGGCATCTCTATCCTCCGTTGCTGAAGAGCTATTCTCCTGAATTGCCAGCTTCTGCACGACTTCATTGACCACGAGGATAAGCACTTGAATCTCACTTTAAAATCACGTTCTGCTATGCACTCGGTGAGCGACGTCGCTGTTCAGAAGATGCTTCTGAGGAACACAGTGGGATGTGCTTTAATGTTACCACGTAACTCATCAAATTATGAATCAAAGTCGAACGACAAGCCTTCTGTGGCTTGACAAAGTTTGTGCATACCACGGAAACCAACAGAAACGCGATGTGTGACCTGATCATGAATAATACCATGGTAGACACAGGGAGGGCGACGTTGTCCAAAGTTGTGAAAAAAACATGAAGTTGTTGGATAAAGGCTGTAAAAGGAGCACCAGAAGCGGTAGTCAGGTATAATTTCGACATGCTTAACCTCCTATTCCACTCTCTCTTCCATTAATGTATTTGAAGATATGATAGTTGTTAGTTTGCCAGAACAGGTATTGCTGCAAGCGAAAAAATTAATGGTTTCCGAGAACAGATAGGACACAAACACATTCCAGATGCTGTCGGCAATGGTGCACCGAACTGTTTCAATTTTCTAGCGTGGATATGATGTACTAGATACCGTTAATTTTCTTCAAAGTTGTTCAATGCCATCTCGCATGTCGTTATACTACCTCTCTTGAACACGCAGATTGATGGCTTAGACCCCGACAAGTCGAAAGATGTCAAAGCAGTTGAATTCTAAAATCAAAAGTGCGTAAAGCTAGAATCTGATTACAGTGTCGATGGCATGCAGGAGGTGGAATCACTACAATCCCATCTGCCGGTAGGAGGACATATTAATCACCAGTTGTCATACAGCCTCAATTTTTCTCCCTCCAAACGACAGGTTATAGATAAATCCTTCGTCGATTGAATTTTATGCACCAACAGAATCATGTTTGTTGCACAAGATAAATGAGAACCTGGCCAACCCTCTGAAGCACAAAAACCCAACATGCAGTTTTCTCATTACTCTTTTCAGACTGCTCAAATACACGAGTGAGGTTTGGCTTGATTTTGATGAGATGGGTAAGACCAACAACTGAAGAAATCTGCAGCCAATTTTTGGAATCAAGTAAAAGGCATCCGTTGTGGTACACAATCCTTTTCGAATCCTCAATTTGGTTCACCCACAATACGCATTTGTCATGGGGTTTTGTCAGCACATTTTGCATGTACCAAACAGTAGCCTTGCAAACAGAATGTGCTCATACTCTAGTCAGCAATTATCCCACCGTAGAAGACACATTCAGGAACACACAGTAGGATACGCACGGAATCTTCTGCTGGAGATGTGTACGACGCAAATTCACTTGGTTTTGTTGTTCTCAGTTCTTGAAGATGGATTGTTAAGGTTAGATTTTCTTCAAAAACTTGCAGAAGAAAAAATTATGAGGAAAAAGATTGAGATGTTAAACAATCATGAGATTGATATATAAGATGGAAACTACTCCATGTCACACAAATGACTTTTTGAAGAATTATTTTGTACCTAACTCATCTTCATACACTGGTAATTTAAATAGAAAGAACTCTTGAAACTTTACGATATATAAAGATCCCATGAAAGGAGGATTTTTAGAGTAGATATAAGGATTCCACAGTGGGAGACACATCCAGAAAGTATAACGAATACATTTCTGGGTTCGTATTTTTGTTTATAATAAATTCTATTGAGAAGCTTCTATTAAGAAGGAGCAACAGTAATTTTCTCTTAGAAATGGAACAAAGAAGGCTTCTGCTTCTGAAGCTTGCATATCTTGCTGCTGCTGCTGTTGCATGAGGCTGCCATCCGCACCATCAATCCGAGGTGCCTCGTGCTGCAGGATCTGGGGTTTTCTCCGTGGGAGTGATAGCCGCTCTTTGTCTCACTCAAGGCTGCAGCGCCTGCAACTCCCATTTGTGCATAACCCGAAAAGATTTGCACCCGTTTGCTTCGGTATCTAGCTTGCTGTACCTGGCTTTCCCACTCCTGACCACACTGATTTTCGCCATGGTTACCATCGCTCTTCCCAGTCAGATTCTCCCGCAACTCTTACCGCTATCGGGACTCCCTGTGTCGTCCCTTGGCTCTCGAGTCCCAGCTCTATGTTGCGCATGGACTTATTTTCCACTGCGGCCATCCCTGAACGTGCAATTCTGACAATCTGTCGTTAGGCTAAAGTTGGAGGAACTTTGGCTCTTCTCCAAGTCTTCTACCTCAGTCTTCACAGTTTTTGCTGAGCGCCTTTTTGTCTCTGTCTTCGTCAATCCCCCCCACGAGTTGTGCACGCTGCAACTTTTCGCTGCTCATGTCGATCTCCGTGGTCATCATCGGTTCCGTCACCTCAATCTGACGAAACACCGGCTTGTGATGAGATGCAACCTGGTCATCAGGCTCTTTATGGTCGCAAACTCGACTGCCCCACTTTACCTGGTTGCACTATTGAGAAGCACGATAAGTTCTCCACATCAATCTCACCAACCATTCCATCTAGAAAATTATTGTCTTGAATTTGTGCGAGTGTGTGCTGCCTGCCCTACGTGCACTCCACCCTTTGGCATGTTCCTGCTTTTCAGCAGTGACTAGTAGCCATTTGCAACCCCCCAACCCCCCCCCCCCCCCCCCCCCCCCCGCAATGTAATTCTTGTGCTTAAAATCCCGCAGTGTCATCTGGTTTTGGAAGTACCTCACCATGTTGAAAAGACTCAGTTTTGGTGGAGTCTTTTCATCTTGACCCCCCACAATGGACTGTGTTTTTTAAGAACTGATCAAGCCTTGCTAACTTTCAGAAACTAGCTGTTCTGTGATGGCTCCATAACAGGCAGGGCTTGTGAGGAGAAAAAGAGGTTGAGAAGGCTGAGATGGCTTCAAAAATAGCTTAATAAGAGCTCCATTGGTGTATCTAGTAGACAGTTTAATGCCATGTTTGTTCAGATTCCAAACCACGACAAGAATCCATCCTTGATTTATGATTGGGACTGTTATGAGGTCCTCCCACATGGTACTATATTACTTGTGATTGTTTGAGGAAACATTGGTCCCATGTAATCTTCTATTGGAGATGTCTACGAGCCAAATTCACATGATTTTGTTGTTCCTAAAAAGCTTGAATTGAACAGTAAGCGTTTGATGGAAAATTGTTATGGTTAGTTTTCCTTCAAAATCTTGTTCAGGTAAAAACATGAGAGAAAAGATTGACGTGTTAAATGACCTTGAGATTTCATTAGAAGACAAGCTATTCTATATTACACAAAATTAACACAAAAGAATTGTTTGTACACGTCTCATCTTCATAGATTAATAATTCATATAGGAAGATTCCTTCAAACCTTATGAAAAGTAAAGGTCCATGAGAAAGTAGTTACAATTGTTTTCTTTTAAATGCCTTTTGAAGAGAATTCCTTTATTTTATTTGGAATGAGATAAAATTTTTTATTGATTATAGAATAAAGTATACAAGCATATATTTTAAGTTTTAAAATTAATTATAGGTTATGGTTTTATATTTAAATAATATGTTGTGGTGTATTATTTTTATTACATAAAAATTATCATTATTTTTATTACATAAAAATTATCATTATTTTTATTACATAAAAATTATCATTATTTTTATTACATAAAAATTATCATTATTTTTATTACATAAAAATTATCATTATTTTTATTACATAAAAATTATCATTATTTTTATTACATAAAAATTATCATTATTTTCTTAAATTGAAAATTTTAAAATATAAACCAATATCTGTGTTTTTGTGTTACATTTTGTATATGAGCAACTCTTTGCAAGCACTCATGTGTATAGAATTGAGGTGTTTGAGTCTTACCAAATAGCTCCAATCATAAAGAGTAAAATTTAGGCACTTCAATACACTTCTTAAAATATTCTTTTTTCATCACAAGTTGTTTTAACTAATTTAAGGAGGTGCAAAATAAAAGCCTTACATCCAAACTTAAAAGTACAAGCAAAGGATTCTTAAGAGGTATAATTTTTTATATATTAATTTAGCCTATAAATGCTACATTGTATTTGCAACACAAAGACTTGTTAATCTAATTTATTTAGTATATTAAACTAAAATAAATTAATAGATAAAATAAATGATATCTTCTTGTAAATTTAATAACATATTAGTACTTTCTAGCATTATAGTAGAATAGTGAGTTGGATATAAATTGCCAAATATAAAATTAGAGAGATTATTTAAAAATATTTTTTAAAATTACCAAAATTATATTCATTTATAATATGTATATGAATATATATATATATATATATATATATATATATATATATATTACATCTATTTTTGATAGTGGAAAGACTTCAAATAATATTTTGAGCATGTATAAAGATTATCAAGATATCTTTGAAAAGAAGAATGTAAATATGCTTTTAAAGCATTGTCCTTATGATTAGTCAATTGATCTTTAAGAAAGAACTCAATTGCCATTTGGACCAATCTATAACATATCACAAAATGAATTGGCTATGCTTAAAGAATATATTAATGAAAACGTTACTAAAACCTTTATATGCCATTTAAAATCTCCTACATGAGCTTCTATCTTGTGTATTAAAAAATAAAGACAAATTATTATAGATGTATGTGGATTATTGAAGATTTAGTAAGATTACTATTAAAAATATATATCTTCTATTTTTAATATCAAGAGTTTTTGATCAATTAAATCAAACAAAGATCTATACAAAAATAGATCTACAAAGAGCATACAATCTAATATGCGTTAAAGAAGAAAATGAATAAAAGGCTATATTTTGAATTGAATATATGTATTTCAAATATAATATCATTCTTTTTGAAATAAAAATGTACCAATTATTTTTTAATATCTAATGACTTATGATTTTTGAGAGTTTTGAAATGATTTTATTGTTTGTTATATAAAAAATATTTTAATCTATTCTAAAGATATAAAAAAGTATAAACTTTATGTTCTAAAGCCTCAAGTATTACAAAAACTTAGAGATGCAAGGCTATATACCAAGATAGAGAAGTGTGTATTTCACAATACTTGAGTTGACTTCTTAGCATTTATCATTTCAAATGATGGTCTTATTATGGATTAAGAAAGTTCAAACTATCATGGATTGAAAGATTTCAATAACAATAAGCGATATACAATGTTTTTTTTTGAGATTTGCTAATTATTATTAGCTCTTTATTAAATTTTATATTTAATATTTTTTCAAGTTATAACACTACTTATATCTTTGGCTTGTAAAAAATAAAAAAACTTAAGTAAAATAAAGAAGCTAAAGCAGAATTTGAAGCTTCAAAGATAGCTTTTATTTACATATTAATCTTGTATTGCTTTGATTTTTTTTAAAACATTTTTTTTATGAAAATAGATGCATCAGACTTTGTATTGAGTATGATATTATTATAAATAGGAAAAATATGACAAAATTCATTCAATAAATTTTTATTTAAGAATTTTTTTAATAATAAAGATCAATTATAAGATCCATAATAAAAAACTTCTTGTAACTATTAATTTTTTATGAAAATAGCACCAATATTTTTTAGATATTTTTGATTTAGTAATTGTTTATAAAAAATACAAAAATCTCAAATATTTTATATCATCACATATTTTAAATTATCACTAAACTTATTAAAGTATGTCTTTATCAAGTTTTAAATTTAATATTATTTATTGATTATAAAAATAATATGAATTATGAGTTATCTTTTTTAAATGTTCTTATCTTATACTAAAATAAAAAAATGTGTTTTTTGATCAATAATAAATAAGTCTTTTAAAGCTAAAGTAATTTCATCTTAAAGCAATAAAATCAAAATTATTTTTTGATTTAATATTTTGTAATTAAATTTAATTGAATATATCTTTAAATGTTTTTATTAATAATACCGAAAATAATATTTTTAAATTTCATGATTCTTCTAATTTTAAATTTAAAAATATATTTTTTATTTTATGAGATGCTTATATATTCAAGAAAGTAAAACAAAATTATATGCTGTTTAAGTTTATGACAATCTTTCAATTGTAAGATAATATGGATACAATAAGACTTTAGACTTAATATCTAAAGATTCATATGGCTTCAAATATAGAAGATAGTTTAAGACTTTGTACAATCATGTGATATTTATTGAAGATCAAAAATTCCTTGTCATTGACCTTATAGACTTCTTCAACTATTAATTTTACCAAGACAACCATGGTCTTTTTTTTATGAATTTTATAATTGATCTTCCAATCTCAAGTTCTTATGACTATATATTTGTGATAATAGATTGTTTCATCAAGATGACATATTTAGTATCAATTATATAAATTATCACAAATGATGAATATCAAAACTTTTCTTTGACAATATTTATTGCTATTATAGATTGTCATAAGATATTATATTAGATATAAAGACTCAATTTGTATTAAGATTTTAGTAAATTCTTTTTAAGATATTAAAAGTAGACATAAATTTTTCTTTAATTTTCCATTTTTAAATTGATGAATTAAAAAAATGAGTGAATTAAGTTTTAAAATAATATTTAAAATATACTATTAATTATTATAAAAATGATTAATTAATTACTTTTCATTGATATTATATATTCATAATAATACAAAATTTTATTTCATTCAACAAACTTCTATATGAATTTTGATTATTATCCATAATTTGATATTTTTTTACTTTTCAAAAGTTGATAATCTTAAGGTAAAATATTTAACAAGTTATTTATTAGAGCTACATATAATAATGAAGACAAAAGCAAAGAATCTAAAGAATAAAAAAAGATGAATTCAAATGCCTATTAGAAGCAACAATTTCAATTTTACATTGTTAATAAAGTATAATTATTTTATTATAATATCAACTCTAATTTCTTTTATAATAAGTTGGATTACCATATAATTAGATTATTTTTATTTTTAAATAGATCAATCCAATTGGTTATGAATTATACTTCTTTGAATCTATAAAGATTTATTACAAATTCTATATATGTCTTCTTAAGCCATATAAGATAATAGATATATTAAAAAAATGACAAATATCACTTTTTCTTATAAAAATGGATAACAATTAAGAATTTGAGATAGAATATGTCTTAAATTCAAGGGAGTATCAAAATTGGTTGAAATATCTTGTATATTGGAGCAGATATGATATTAATAAAACTTTATGGAAGTCATCTTAAAATCTTGCAAATATAAAAAAAAATATTGATGTTTTTTTTTTTTTTTTTTTTTTTTTGAATATTATTATTAATAAAATCCATCAAAATAAAGATGAAGAATTAAAAAAATCTTTGAGGTAAAAAAAAAACAAGTTCAATGTAGATTGCATTCTATACTTATTTTCTATTTTCTATTTTATTTATTATTTATTATTTATTATATTTGTAATACTAAAGAGATAAAAAATCAATAGCCAAAAAATTCTATTCAAGAACTATTGATTATTAAGTTACTAGAGAAGATATTGAAATTGATACAATCTTCAAAATAGCATTATAAAGTTAAAAACCCTGAAGTACAAAAATATTCTTTTTCAAATAGATAGTAAGATACAATGTATTTGGTTTGAGACCTTAAAAGAGACTTTCAATGTTTGGTGATATTATTGGAATTAAGAATCACTTATGATGGTATTTTAAATATTTTATCTAAAAAAAGTTATAAAACCCTCAATAATGATCAAGTAATAGAATGATCATCCTGCCTTAGTATAAAATACTATCAATGGCTAAGAAGACCTATCAACTACCTCCAAAAGAAATAAAGATCAAAATACATAACAAATATAATTTATTGTATCTTAGACTTTGTCAATATGTAATTACTATCTCTTATAAAATTCACCTTTAAAAGGAGGGATTATGTCACAAATACAATTAATAATAGTATTTATCTAAATTATAGAAGTTAAATAGAAGCAAATAAAAGAAGATAAATATTTGATAATATCTTATGAAAAAGCTATTTAGAAGCTTCATAAATGTGGATTTGAATTTATACATGTCTATAGGTGATTGATAGATTAAAAACTTGGATAACAAATTTAACATGTGGTGTACATATAAAAACTTTTTTTTCAAGTTAGACATATGTCTTACAAGTTGGATACATTATAGAGATCATATAGAACATCACTACATAGCTTTTAATTAAATAGTATATACAAAGGTAAGAACAACACATTTTTTTTTTTAATCAACAACTTTCTTATAGTAGTCTTATTTCAAGAGTCTTTAGTCTTATTGTCTTTGGCAATAGTTATTTTAATTTTAATATTATATTATCTTTGAATAAATATCTAATCTTTTCTAATGACATAAGAGTGTAATGGCTCTTTGATTTTTTATGATTTATATACCTAATAAGAATAGATAACATATTTGTTTTTAAAGATATTTTTTTAGAAAGATATGTATCAAGGAGCTTTTCATCATCCATCTCCATTCATCCATATGGATGGCTTAACAACCTCTTTTAATACCAAAGTTCTTTTTTAATGCATTTTCAAATAAGTTTTACATAGTATGTACTTTAAATACTAAATAAAAAATATAATAAGATTTTAAGAGTCACCAATGTCTAATAAAGGTGGCTCTAAATATATAAAAACTATTATAAAAATAAAATCAATCTCAATAGTAGCCTTTTTTAAATGAACTACTTCAAAGTAGTAATCTAACCACATTTTTATAATCAAATAAAATTTAAAAATGTGGTTTTTACCACCTTATATAATAAATTATATATTAAATATATATATATATATATTATTTTACATAGTAGCCAAACCACAATACAAAAATATTATATTGGATTGTTCAAAGGTTATATTCTATTTTTTTTTTCATTATATTGAGGAGAGTTAAATAAGTTGGTGGTTTTGGTTGGACTTTGTATGTAGCTCTTTGCAATTGCAAAAGAATTGTAATCCATTAGTAAGAGTAAAAAACTCAAAATCAAATAAAAGACTATTATTTTAGCTAAAAATATCTATTTGTCTTAATTAAATATCTTTAATTATAAATATCATTAACATAAGTAAAGCATTATATTTTATAAGTAATAAGGATGCTTTTACAATTGTTGGAGATAAAGTGTGATTTTTTTATTAGTGATTAATGAAGAATATTGACAATCCATAATTGCAATTTGTTTCCATAGACATTAAAATTTGATGAAAAGATCTTGTTACTATTTAATGATATTTATAGCCTTTTTCTTATAGCCTAGTAGAAGCATAGAAGAGCCTTCAATTTTGTTGCTTCCAAATAGATTGAAGTTTTAGTACAAGTCTTGTGCTAATAGTATATTCAAGAAATTCTTAGTATTAGACAAAGTATGAAGGATTCTTGACATGGTGTTGGCCTTGTCATTGAGATCTAAAGGTTGTATTTGATTGCTTGTATAGTTGAGTTTTATCTTCTTTAATTTGATATTGTAGAACAGTTAATTGTTGAAGATTTGATAATTTCTAAATGGAGCTATAACAAGGCTTAATTCTAAAGAAGCAAGGCCAAAAGCTCCCTTGTATATATATTATTGTGATATTGGGAGGTCTTTACAAGAAGTGAAGATTAAAGCTATAAAGTGGTGGTCTTGATATAGTAGTGGTAAGGAATTCAGTTGGATCTTTGAAATTTCAGAGGCTCAAAAGGACTATAATAAGGCTATTGTATTGTAGAACTTGGCTATTATTAAAAAAGAGGTATCAAGAGCAATGAAGATTTTAAGTTGGGTGCAACTACAAGAGGCATGTTCACATAAGAGAGATTAGATAAATCTAACTATGGATGGATTTAAAAGCTAAATAAATTTAGGATAGGTTTTAATTAGGTTAAATTGGATGAGATATATACCAGATGAAGATTTTAATTAAAAATGAAGTTTTTAAGTATAGGTGAGAAATTATTTATAGATGAGAGGTTATTTGTAAATAATAACTTATGCTTGGATGATTTTTTATCAAAAAATAAATTTTAATTAGATAAAATAAATAATAAATAATAAATAAATAAAAATAATTTCTTTAGATATGAATTTGTGAATAATTTATTATTGAAAGTATAACTTAATAGTAAAAATTTTGTTTGAGTACTTAGGTGATTTAAGAGAAGTAAAGAGTGAATTTATTAGGATTTGAATAATAGCTATAATTTCTAAAAATTACATAATAATTCATGTGTTGTAAACTAGAATAACCTTTTCATTAATTGAGGTTTATTTTAGCTCACTTGTGCACTCAATAACACTTTACTGATTTATAATGTTTGATAGGTCAACATGCTTTGTGAGTGGCTGCATATTGGCCCATTTCTTGAGATGCCATGTACTACTTCTAGGTTTCAAGGCAATCTCCTCCATGACAAATTTTTTGGCTACTGTTATATTGTATTATGTATTACTATTATAAATTATATGATAATCATTTAACTTATAAAATTATATCTTATTTTAATTTTTAATTCTAATATTCTTTTTAAATCTAATAAATATAAACTATGAATGTATGCTTAGTATAGTATGTTTTTGTTATTTATTTATTTATTTATTTATTTTAGTATCACTTAATTTCTAATATCACATTATAAAACATCAAAGGTTTTTATTTTTCTTCAATTTTTCATATCATCAAGTAATTTGGATTAAAGCACAAAATATCAAAAGTCTTAAATTTTTTTTATACGATCCTACTAATTTTCCATTTATTTAATATTCTCTATATATCATGAAAAGTCTAGCTTGGATGATGCAAATTATAAATATCTTTCTTCAAATAATTACATTGTTGAATAAATTTTATCTTTGATGGACTTTATAAGCAAGAGAATAGTCAGTTGGAAGTTGTAAATAAGCCAGGAATTGTAATACTCATGCAACATCATAAGATTTAATCAAAGCATTCAAATGTTGCAACCAAATTATCTTAGAGAATCATAAAAGACCTAGTGGCTAATAAAAATAAGACAGAATAGATTGCTAATAAAGTCAAGATTATATTGTATGCCTTGAAGTTATTGATTTATAATATTTAATATAACAACTTTCTTTGTGAGTGGTTGTATACTAGTCCACTTTCTAAGACTCATTGCACTAATTTCAAATTTTAAAGCAATCTCCTCTATAGAAGATTGTTTGGATGCTATTATATTGTATTATGTATTATCATTACAAACTATAAAATAATTATTTAGCTTACTTAATGGATTTTCTTTAGTCATATTTCAAATTATATTTTGTTAAAATTTTCAATCCAAATATTTTTAATAGATTTTAAAAAGATAAATTATAAATTTATATCAAGAGTAATATATTTTTTTCAATCTTTATTTCTAATAATATGCCATAAAACTTAATTTCATCTTTTTGAAGTTAAAACATTGTGAAATAGCATACATAGTTGTGCTAAGTATGTTAATAGGAGAGAATTATGTGTTGATAGCCATTTGTTATTAAAATGTCTTTATATGTACTTATTGGTTTAAATCATTTGTAAAAATATGAAACTAATATAATGAAATGAATGATATTAATAACACCTAGTGCAATGCTAGATATCACATGCAAAAAACCTTGTTAACTATTATCAGTCCTATTTCTACATAAAAGCACTATATAGACATTATTGACCATTTATACTAATATCTCATGTCTTTATATTGCTATTACAATCTTTTATATATTGGTTGAATTTTCTTGATTAGAAGCAATAATATTGTATCAAAAAGAATTTTAAGATCTTCAAAAAGAAAATTCTTAAAGAAAATAATATTAAATAAAAATATAATATTTTCAAGAGAGAAATAAAAAGTGGAATTCTTCATCAAAGCCTAAAGATATATATATATATATATATATATATATATATTTATTTATTTTCTTAATAAAGAATACTTACCAAAACAACAATGTGAATACAAGAGAGTATCAAGATAACAATAGAGAAACAAAAAAGTAGAGCTATCATAGAAAAAAAAGGAACAAGCCAAATCCATGCCAAAGAAAATGCCTGGTACAAGGATTATAAGAAAGAAATGGAAGAAATTAAAGAAAGAAAGAGAGGATATATTAAATTTGAAGGATCCTCAGCATTAAAAGCTTAAGAGGAAGCTAGACATGGTTTGATTGATCAAGATAGGAGAGTATAACATATTCCAAGGTTCTAGAAAGAAAACAAGAGAACAAAATTAAAATTTTATTGCCACATAGATGTTGATTTGAAGACATTAATACTATTGATGGTATTGTATGAATTCTTGTTGCAACCATAAAATGGGAGCATTTGTAAGATTTTATTAAAGTGGAATGGAGAGTTGTAAGATAGATTGCACTATAAGGTTAAGCAACACAAGCAATTTTAAGAGTATAGGATTTTAACTTTTCACATCAAGTTGAGTGTGTCACATTCATTATTGTGGTAGTATAAAGTTAAAGTGCAAGCATTGGATTTTTATGAGGTAGGTTTGAGGTTTTAGTGGCTTTTAAGTGAAATAAATATCAAAGTTTAGATTTACTTTTAAGTATTGTTGTTGCAATGGACGTCTTTGGCCAAAATTTGTAATCCTAAAGGCATGATTTGAGGTTTTATTATGACAAACAATAGCTTAGAATATAATCTCAAATAATTGAGTACTGATTTTTGTTGTTAGGATTTTGTTGTTGTAGTTGAATTTGAAAAAAAAAATTAAAACTAGTATTGTGGAAGGCACAAGATGAGAATGAAGTGAAGGTTAAGGTTGTCATTTTGGCATCTCTTGTGAAGTAGAAGGAGGGAATTGAAAAAAACAAGAGAGCTTTTAAGGTTTGTTCAATCAGTTGAAAGAGTAGTGTTAAAAATTGCAGACAAGAAAATATGATAGAAGAGATGATAGGAGAAAGATGGTGATTTATGGCATGAGAAGAGTTAAAGTATCAACAATCAATCATAAGAGCTTTAGGTTGGAAATTGTATTGCACTTTAGATTATGTCATGGAATTATTGGGGCTGAGATAGTACCAAACAACAATAAGACATGTATGTATTCAAGAGCAATGAAAGATTGGGATGTTTGATATAATTTAAGTTTAGGTTTAAGACTAAAGAACAAGTCTAAAACCTTGACAAGGCTCTTAGACTTGAAGTTGACAAAATAAAGATTTGGAAAGCTTGCAATGAAATGAAAGTGATTTTAGACAGTTTATAACATGCAAGTCTATATATTTGGTTATTTATTTTGGTTAGATTTATTTATTTATTTATTTTTGATAAAGATGAGATATATTATAGGGATTTTTATAATTTGGTTTATATTTATACATGGATGATGAATTTTGAAGGTTGTGTTGTATTTGTAATGAAGATAAAAACTTTTTCTAATTTAATATCTAGTAGAAAAATGGATCAAAAAGACATTGGATGATGTCTTCTTTTTTGAATAGCCATAGCAAAGATCTGTGGTGAATGCATGCATACGATTAATGTTATGCTTGGTACAAAAGAGCATACGTGATGATATGAGATTCTACTATGTACATCCCTATGTACATCCCTATACAGATAATTTTATAAGTAAAATGAATATGAGATTTGTGCAAACAGATAGTTGACAATTTTTGAAATAATGTGTTATTAACCTTAATATTTTATTAGAAGTGTAGGTCTGAATTTAGAAGAGATGTATTATAATTTGAGCTCCTATATACATATTTGCAACATTTACTATGAAAGCTTTGGAAGGGGTTGTATTAAGAATTTTTAATAATTCAATGGAACCATAAATAAGAGGTGATCATGAATTTTAGTTTATTTGTTTATTTGTTTCATTTTTTTTTCTTGATTTCTTTTTTGAAAGCCAACTTATAATTCTTTTCTCAGGATTGTTAACTCAAATAACAAAACTAAACTTGATTTTAGGTAAGAGCTAGTATATTATAAGAAGATGTAGAAGTAAGATAGTAGATGCACGCAATAATATTTTAGATTATAAATGTTTTGTTTGATTCCATCTTTTTTAGTTTTAGATTTATTATTAATACATGGTATTTTTTATAATTTTGTGGTTTTCATGTGCTATTAAAACTTTTACACAATTTGGATATGATTAAACTTGACATGCTACTTACTAGGATCCAATTGTGTACAAGAACCTCTCACAAACATCTTACATAGAAGTTCATAAGGTCCATTTGTCATGTAGTATGATATATTTCAATGATAATAAGTGGTAACTTAGTTTTATAAGAACAATGAGATCAATACATCCAAGATATGCAAGGATTATATTTTGCTTATGATAGATCCAACGGTACTTAACAAATGCTAGTTGAGTCATAGTATCATTGTTTCACATACAAATAATGCAATATTGGTAGAATTAGTTATGTCTTGTTTGCCAATAGTTGTTATTTGGCAATATAAGTAGCAATGAAATTGTATTGATAGCTATAGACAAGGTTCTTAAAAGATGTCAATGATATATGATAGCAGTAGACAAGATTTGTATATGGCATCAATGACATAGCATGGTGCAAACATCCACAACTATTGTGTCAACAAGCTCATTTGATAATAGATTTTTTTATGAAGAAGCAAAGAGGTAGCATATCTAGAAACGAGAAGAGAATGGAGGGCATTGCTATGAAAGTTTGTTTTTGATTTTTTTCTTTTTTTGGTGCAAAATTAAAAGAAATGAGCAAATTAGAGGACTGAATAAGTGGTAGGCAAGGATTGAGCAGTGGCTCAAGAATTTTTGAAGGTATAGGAAGAAATAGTAGTAGTAGATTTTATGTTATTCAAAATTTCTTATACATATGATTTTGTGAATGTATTATGTGACTAAAGTTACATGAATAGTGGTTTCAACAAACTAAAGGTCATGGAGATGGAAGTATTGAGGTATTTGGAGCAACTATTGAAGTGAAGGTAAAAGAAGGTCCTTTAGCAATCAAGCTATGATATGTAAATTATGAGAATTAAATAAATCAAGCATTGAAGTTAAAAAAAAAGAAAGAAAAAGTAGATTTTTAAATTTATAATAATGAGTTGATAAGATGATCTAATTTTTGATTTTGATTTTTTATTTATTTATATATTTATTTGAAATATATATAATAATTGAATATTAAATTAAAGATTTTTTAAGATTAAAGATATATTGTCAGAATGATATTTGTATTGTATAGGATAGAAGATAATATGCTTGGTGTAGCAATGTAGATAAAAGAATATAGAATATAATAATGAAGAAAGTAGATTTAATGAATAATTACAAATATATATCAATAGGTTGAATTTTAGAAAATTTTTAAGAAAATTAATATGATATAAGTTTTGGAGTTGATGAAGAAATATTTTGCATATCTTTTAGAATTGATGAAGAAATATTTTTTGGAATTGATGTCCATATCATATATATGAGAAGAAAGATATCTAATTAATATGAAAGAATCCAATGATTTTTTGGAAGATATTGATACAATATCAAAGATAGAAGATATTATTGGAGATGTTTGGAGAGAATGCCAAGCCTATATTGTAGCATTGAAGGATTTATTGAAGAAAGAAGATATATTGAATAAAAATCAATGTAAAATTTTATGCAAGAAGATTGAACATGCCATGAAGGTATATAACTATTTGATGACTTGTAGCAATGATGGATTGAAGTATGAAAAATTATTAAAGTAATTATTGATTATATTAATTTTTTTTTATTTATTAGTGAAGAATTGTGAAAAAAAAAATGATATAAAGTAACAATGATTTTATTAAAGAATAAAAAGACTTTCAAAGAATTACTTTTGAGCTTAAAGTGTTGTTATGAAGAAGAAACTAATATACTTAATGTACTTTTGAAGAATTTTGATAAAATATTTGAAGACAAAGTATTTAGTAATTTTAATGTTGCAACTAATGATGAAGTAGAAGGTGATGAAAGACATTTATATGAAAGTTTGATTCTTTCAAATAAAAAAGAAAATTTTAAAAATTGTGGATTAACAAAGCATCTATTACAAAAGTTGAAAGATTTAAGTTATATAAAAGGTAGAAAATTAGATGATTTGAAACTATCAAATATAGAAAGTATTAATTTCATAAAACTCATAGGTAGAGGATTTTCTAAAGAAGTACATAAATTAAAGTGGTTTGAACTTTTATGTGTAACTAAAAAGATGAAAAGTATGCATTTAAAATCTTTCATCAAAGAAGCAAGCATCCTATGAAGTCTAAGCCATTCCAACTTGATATCTTATTATTTTACAATGAAAACTATTAGAGGTGAAAATAGTCAATGTTCTTCATCTAAAATGAAGAATGGTCATATATATTTAGAGATAGAATTGATACAAACAAATCTAAGGGATATGCTAAAAAAAATAGAGAGGTATCTTATATAGTTTTAATCAATATCATATATCAAATTATAAGAAAAATATATTATTTATATAATATGCACATTGCACATCGTAATTTAAAGCTTGACAATATTTTGGTGAATATTGCTGAAATGAAAGTGATGAATAAGATTGTGTTATAGACTGTTATGAAAGTGATTGATTTTAGAAAATATAAGATTGAAGTTGGTAGCAATCCAAAAGTAATAGAAAATAATTATATTTATGATAGTTCAGCTTACATGGCTCTTGAAGTATTGAAGAATAAAAAAAAATAAAAATGTAGCCTTTTGATACAAATGTATTTACATTTGGAATGATATATTGTAAGATTATTTTTAAAACATATCCATTTGATGATTGTCCTAGAAATAAGGTATTGAAAAAAATAAATAATAGTCAAAGATCAAAATTACCTTCAAATTGTGATAAATTGACTAAGTTTATCAAAGAAAGTTAGAACTTAAATCCATTGCATTGACCCAAGTTTGCAAAATTTATGAAAGAATGAGAGTGTTGAAAAAAAAGATTATGAATGGAGATTTTATGGCTAAAACATCAGATTATAATGCATCAAAGAACAAAAGTCATGAAAATATAGAATCACAACAAATATCCAATAAAGTGCTTGTTTTTAAATCATTTCTATTAAATGAGATAAGAATGTATTGAAGTGATTTGATTGATTAGAGTTTTTATTTGTATACAAACTTATATGATGTGGTAATGGTTAGTTGTGGTAAAAAGAGTACTAATTTGAAGATCTAGATTAGAATATAGTATATATTATATGTGTATTTATTTTATTCTTTGTGTTGATGCTTACTTTAATTTTTTATTATAGATTGATATAAATGAAGAAAAAGTATTTATTAAAAAGCAATGCTTATTGTAAATATCAAGCTTATATGGAAGCAAAGTGAAGACATTGTGTCTTGTTGGAATGGATAAAATAAGCAAGACCACAATAGCAAAGATGACATTGAATGATGTGATGATGAAATATGTATGATGCTTCATGTTTTGTTGAATGTGATGAAAATGGTAGTGATTGTTACAAAATCGCTTGCTAGATCTTAAGACAATTGAAAGTTAAAGCAAAAACAAAGTACTTGAAAGAAGCACAAGAAAAGCTGATATTATTTGTAATTAAAAAAAAAATCATCATAGTCTTTGAGAACATAAATTGAAGATGTGGCTATGGATGATTTATTTGCTATAAGTAGAAATACATTAATTGTGACAACTTGAGATTGAAATGTTATGGAGAATTGTGGTGATAAAATTTATAGAATAAATATTGAAGAACTTGATGAAAAAACAAGTTGGAGGTTGTTTATTACTCATTCTTGTGGATTTAAAGACAAGTTGCTTAATGAACTAGCTAAAGTTGGTAAAAAGATTAAAAAAGTGTATAATGGCCTACCATTGAGCTTGAAAGTTATAGGTGCATATTTAAGAAAGAAAGAGAGGTTGAGATATTGAAAGCAAGTTTTTTAAAGTTTCAAGAGGAGAAGAGAGTTGGATAGAGATGAAAAGAATAGTGACTATAAGCTTTGGAATATATTGAAAGTAAGTTTTGATAACTTGAAAGTTGAAGAGAAGAATATATTCTAAAGCTTAGCACTACTAGACTCAGGAGCATCTGCTTGTTTTTTAGACGAAGAATTTGCAAAGCGTCATAAGATCCCTTTAATACAAAAATCAAAACCGATTTATGTTGAGGTCATAGATGGGCGACCTTTATTGTCTGGTAGCATCACCCATGAATCAAAACCTATAGAAGTAACGTTTAAAGACCATAGTAGTCATATTATTTTTAATATTATTAGAACCCCATCAAATCCTATTATTCTTGGTCTTTCTTGGTTGGAAAAACATAATCCATTGATAGATTGGAGGTTGCGGAAGATGACTTTTTCCACAAAACCACCCAAGAAAAAACCTAGTAAAAAACCTCGAAAAAAGAAATCCTTATTCATTGGAGCAAGAGCGTTTATAAGATCATCTAAGGAAGGTACTCCATTTGTCATTTATGCGGCTCCAATTACCAAGGAGAAGATCTCAACAGCAAGTATACCAGAGCAATATAAAGATTTTGAAGACGTGTTTCAAAAGAAGAACGCCGACATACTACCGGAACAGCGACCATATGATTGTGCCATAGACTTGCAAGAAGGAGCACAACCACCTTTTGGCCCAATCTACAATCTATCGCAAACGGAGTTGGCAGAGTTACGAAAGTACATCGACGAGAATCTAGCTAAGAACTTCATTCGTCATTCAAAATCATCAGTTGGAGCACCCATCTTATTTGTGAAGAAGAAAGATGGATCATTACGGATGTGTGTGGACTATCGAGGCCTCAACAAGGTAACAAAGAAAAATCGTTACCCATTACCTTTGATTTCTAGTCTCTTAGAACAACTTAGACGTGCGAAGATCTTTACAAAAATTGATCTAAGGAGAGCTTATAATCTCTTACGAATCAAGGAAGAAGATGAGTGGAAGACAGCATTCCGTACAAGGTATGGTCATTTCGAATATAATATCATGCCTTTTGGTCTTACCAATGCTCCAGCGGTTTTTCAACATATGATGAATGACATCTTTCGAGAACACCTCGACGATTTTGTTGTCATCTACTTGGACGATATTCTAATATTCTCTAAAAATGAGGAAGAGCATGAGGAGCATGTTCGTTTGGTCTTGGAGAAACTACGCAAGCGAGGACTATATGCCAAATTAGAAAAGTATTTATTTCACTAGACGGAGATGGAATTTTTGGGGTTCATTGCGACTACAGAAGGTTTGAAGATGGATCCCAAGAAAGTAGAAGCAATCATGTCTTGGGAGGTTCCGAAGACGGTTAGAGATGTACAATGCTTTCTTGGTTTTGCTAACTTCTATCGGATCTTCATTAAGAATTATTCTCAAGTTGCTGCTCCTCTCACTCGATTAACATGCAAGGATAAGTTAGAATGGGGACCTTTGGCGGAGAAGGCGTTTCAAGATTTGAAGACAGCATTTACTACAGCTCCAATTTTGGTACATTCAGACTTTACAAAGGCCTTCTATTTAGAAACTGATGCTTCAGATTTTGCTTTGGGAGCTGTGCTTTCACAAATGAGTGAAGATAAGAAGCTCCATCTAGTTGTATTCTATTCTCGGAAGTTCTCTGCTGCTGAAATCAATTATGAGATCCACGATAAGGAACTTCTTGCTATAGTGGATTCTTTCGAAGAATGGCGTCACTTTCTTGAAGGAGCTGCACATCCAGTAACCGTATATATGGATCACAAGAATTTGGAGTATTTCATGACGACTCGAGTTTTAAATTGGCGTCAAGCTCGGTGGAATATGTCGCTATCTAGATTCGATTTTGTTATCACTTATCGACCTGGAAGACAGCAAGGACTATCCGATGCTTTATCAAGGAGATCGTATCTTGCACCAAAGACTGGAGAAGCAGCATTTGATCAACAATGTACAACGTTATTGAAGCCAGAGAGATTTCAACTTTGTGCTACTATTGTATCATTTGATGCTGACTTCCTAAACCAGGTACGTGCTATGACCATTAAAGATTCAGTAGCCATTGATATCAAGCAACGTACCAATGACGACAAGTTCAAGGTGGAGGGAGATCTTTTATACTTTGAAGAGCGATTGTACATTCCAAAAGGACTAGCACGACTCCGAGTTCTTCAATCTCGCCATGATTTTCCAACTGCGGGACATTTTGGATTCAACAAGACCTTGGAGCTTATTTTCCGAGATTTTTGGTGGCCCCAAATGTGGAAGGATGTGAAAGATTTTGTCCTCTCTTGTGACATCTGTTCAAGATCTAAGAATCCTCGGCATCGCCCTTATGGACTTCTACAGCTATTGCCAATTCCACGTCGACCATGGTCTTCAATTTCTATGGACTTCATCACGGACTTGCCATCATCAAACTCATTTGACAGCATCTTTGTTGTGGTAGATCGGCTTACGAAGATGGCACACTTTGTTCCTTGTAAGAAGACATCGTCTAGTGAAGTCATAGCAAGACTCTTTCTTGATAATGTATATCGATATCATGGACTACCAGATGATATCATATCAGATCGAGGTACCCAGTTCGTATCAAAGTTTTGGAGATCTCTCTTTGGGATATTGAAGGTGGATATCAAGCTTTCTTCAGCTTTTCATCCTCAAACTGATGGCCAAACGGAACGGGTGAACCAAGTCTTGGAGCAGTACTTACGATTCAGCATCAACTATCAACAAGACGATTGGACTGCATATCTACCGCTAGCCGAGTTTGCATATAACAACATCCTCCATACGTCGACTCAACAAACACCATTCTTTTCCAACTATGGGTATCATCCGAAGCTTGATTTATTGAGTCCGTCAACAAATAACAATCCAGCAGCTGAAGGATTTGCAAAGCAACTATCAGAGCTTCAAACTATGTTGAAGCTTCAATTACAATCCACTCAAGAATCCTATAAGACGTCTGCAGATAGATTTCGGAATTCAGCACCTACTTTCAAAGTTGGAGACAAAGCATGGCTTCTTCAACGAAATATCAAGACCAAGCGACCATGTGATAAGTTGGACTATCAAAGATTGGGACCATTTATCATCCAGAAGCAAATTAATCCAGTGGCATACCGGCTGGAGTTACCGGCTTCTATGAAGGTACATCCAGTCTTTCATGTTTCTCTGTTGGATCCTTATCGAGAGTCATCTTTTCTTGGAAGAGTGCAATGTCCGCCACCTAGTATTGAAATCGAGAACCACGAAGAATACGAGGTTGAAAAGGTATTGGATTCACAGCGAAGGTGGGGAAAGTTAGAATATCTTGTTCATTGGTGCGGCTATGACATTAATGAGTGAACGTGGGAGCCAGCTAAAAATCTTGCGAATGCGCCACAAAAGGTACAGGAGTTTCATCAACGACATCCCGATAAACCTAAATCAATTCGATGATAGCTTCTTTCTGAAGCTTGTTCTCCCAACAATATAAGAAAAGGGGAGAGCACCAGCAAAATTCATAGTTGATGTAGTTATTTTCTCCAAGATAGATCGTAGTTTGGTCTTTTGATATGGATAGCCAAGAGATAGATATTATGCCAGTCAGAGTATCGCAACCGAGTAGCTCACGAAGGCGACCCCGAGATGAAGAACTACGTGTACCACGACGACGACGGAGGATACCGAGTAATCGATCACTGGTGATCGTATTTGAGATCGAGCCTGCTTACAATGGTCAACCAAAAGGCGTGTTTGCAGGACAATTTCACAATGAGGACACGGAAGTTCATGCTTGGTCAGAAGTCAAAGGCGTGGGCCACTACCGTTGGCTTCAAGGGTCGATGAACCACTTGCCTCGTAAACAACAATTGGAGTTCATAGCAGAAGTTATGCGACAGATCTTCATTTTTTTGCGTTGGTACTGATCAACAACATTGCTTCTCAGAGACCTCGAAGCTAAAGGAGGGGGTGATGTTAGGGACATATTCCTTAGAACTTTCTAGAGAGAAGTTTCTAGAACCTTCTAGAAAACAAGCCTTTGGAACCTTCTAGAAGAGAAGCCTCTGGAACCTTTTAGAGAGAAGTTTCTAGAAGCTTCTAGAAAGGAAGTCTCTGGAACCTTCTAGAAGAGAAGTTTCTAGAAGCTTCTAGAAAGGAATCTCCTGGAACTTTCTAGAAGCTTCCTAGTTAATAGAAGTAGCTCGAGAAGTTTCTAAAACCTTCTAGAAAGGAAGCCTCTGGAACCTTCTAGAAGCTTCCTAGTTAATAGAAGTAGCTCGAGAAGCTTCCTAAGTAGGAGTATATATAGGAATCGAGGCTGAAGAGTTCTTCAGTCTCGACAACACATCTCTTGGAGTTCTAGCTCACCTTTCTGGTGTTGTTCTTGTACTCATCTGTTTAATCTAGTTCTGCCACTTCTTCTTGAACTTCTTGTTAGATTTCAAGTCTGTATTTTGTGTCCATGATAGTATGACTGAAGCCTTTTTTACTCTTGTTAATTCTTTTTTTTGCTTCTAGTTTATTTTCAAAGATCTTTGATTTATCTTATCTTTTAGTAATAGCTATTTTAGTTTTTTTTAATAAATATATTTATTTATTTCTATTTTGACATCTTTTTTGAAAAAAAAAAAAATTATTTATTTACTTGTCTTCATCAAGTTCTTGTCCTCAAAAAATTGACAAAAGTATACTTATAATATCAAAGTTTTATCTTTTTTTGATTAACAATAAATTATCTATTTTTTAAAAATAAGACATAAGTGTATTAGAAGTTAGAAATTATTGACTTTAAAATTCATATTGTTCTTAGAATTTCTTTAATTTTGTAGTTCTTTCTTCTATTTATTTTAAGAGATATTAGATTTTTTATTTTTTATTTTTTTTTTCTATTATATAATCATAAAAAAGTTTATTCAAATAAAGAGTGCAACTATACAAATGCAAGAATAGTTGAAAAAATTAATACTTACAATGCATCAATTCAATTTACCACTACAAGAAACAGTATGATTAATAAGAAGTAAAGATATAGAGATGATTGGAGTTACTTCAACATCTACACCAAATCATATTCTTCTTCTTTTAGTGGAATATTGCTCAAGCATTAGAGAATCAAGAATTATCTTATTTGAGAAATTTAATGGCATAAAATCAAAGTTTTAAAGATTTATCAATCATATATAATTTGCAATTGAACTTCAACTCTAATTCTATCCAATTCTAAAATCACAAATCAATTTTATTGAAATATTACTTTCAAATTCTGTGTTATGATATATTTCATCTTTTCTTAAATATATGATCTAATATTAGATAATTTGGAGGCTTTTTTGGTAGAGTTTCAATCCATGTATGAAAAACATAATACAATTTGTATTGCAATGAATAAGATCCATATTTTGCAACAAGGCAATCAATCCATAACATTATATACTTCAAAATTTTAATAACTTATAATTAAAATTAAGTAAAATGATGCGGCATTCATTAGCTAATTTTTCTATGATTTACAACATAAAGTAAAGAAATTGATGTTCAATATACATAATATATAAACATTGAGTCAAATAATTGACTTTGCTATGAAATATGAAAAATTTTAAATTTTGATTTGAAAGTTGTATAAAATTGGCCTCAATGTTATTATAATTCAATAGAAATATCAATGTCTTTTTAACACATACACTTGAAAGTAGAGGATATACAATATATAAATATTCATAGCTTGTGGTACAAGCTAACTATGTAGTACACATTCAAGAAACTTGTCTCATAAGTTAAGGCATGTGTCTTATAAATTTAACATGTATAAAAAGTCCTATAGAATGTCACCATATAGCTCCTAAGTAGATAGTATATAGAGGTAAGAATGAAGCTTTCTTCATTCTTGTCAATTCTTTTTTTGCTTTTAGTTTAGTTTTAAGGATTTCTAGTTTTTCTTGACTTTTGGCAATAGCCATTCTAGTTTCTTTTTTAATAAATATATTTACTTATTTCTATTTTTTCATTTTTCTTTAAAAAAAGTCTCATTTTTTTATTTATTTTTATAAAGTCTTTGTCTTTAATATATTAATTATATTTTTTTTGATATTATAAATATACAAAATTTCAATTTATAAAACATAATAGTAATTAGAATATTTTTAGTGGTTTTAAGTTATACTAATATTATTTTAATTTGATTATAGAGGTTTTATATTTGTCAAAATTAAAAAAGATATAAAATGTTATTATTATGATATATTATATATTTAATTAAAAAATAAGTTTTAGATAACTTTAAAGAAATCATTATAATCAATCTTATAGAATTATTTATAAAATACATATCAATAATTTGGTGGATTTTGGTTGGTTATTAAACAAAAAAATTCTTATATTTTTCAATGATGCAACTATCATATTTTAAATGTTGAATTAGCATAAAAAATTAAAGATATTGATATTAAAATATTTTAGATTAATATCAAATCTACATTAACAAAATAAAGATTTAATTAAAAATAAAAAACATATTAAATAGAAATCAATGCATAGATCTTTGCAAAAATATTTGACATGTTATAAAAATATTCCAAAACTTTATAACCAACATTAATAATGATTCTAAATAGAAGCTTTTATTTATTAAATTTTATTTTATAATGAGTACATTTTTTGCATTGACAAAAAATTTCGTGGAAAAAATAATTGGTCCTGTCTAGCTATCTTTTAATTGAAAATTAAAGAAGTATTTTAAAAATTAATTTTAGATTAAAAGTATTTTTATGATATAGCATACAACATTCTTTCAAATTATTATTCAAACAACTTTAAACTTAATAGACATATTAGTTTTATTGTTGCTACATTTGAAGAAGTTAATGATAAGATTTTTTTGTAAAAAAATAAATAATACAATTAGAAATATGCATTGTAAAGAATTTAAATTAGAATTTAAATTAGGGCGTACTTTCATCCCATTTCCAGGGTTCTGAGGAGAAGGCCCATAAAAGTCCAATAGGTAATAGTACACAGCCTCCTCGTCCCAGTCGAAAGTCAAGCTGCTGGTTTTGTCGCGGCATGCGGGGCAGTCATTCTCTGCTGGCCACAACTTCGACGAATTTCCTTCCGTTTTGTGTTCCTCTGATGCAACAACCTCAGTGATCTGCAATGTAGGTAAGACATCCTAGTTAAAAATTCCAACCATGTTTACAACTCAATATCGAAGATAGTATTTATGTCCATGCAACGTTCCTAAAAATAAAGAAAAATGATTGAATCACCAATAACATAATACATTGATTGTAGCAAGTGAAAAAACAGTCCGAGCATCTTAGTAAGGGAAATACATTGCTTTCAAGATGAGAAGGAGCTTACCATATTGTGGATCCTCCACAGCCATAGGACCAGGTCCCTCTTACTTATTCGTGGACTAGCTTGGCTTCTGAAAACAGCCATGTCATAAAGTGAATCGTGAACTAAAGATATTATAAAAGATTGATGGTATCAATTCAACCCCAGTGCAGAAGATACATGCCTCATGTAAACGAGGTAAATAACTTGACCTCGACATAAGGGTTTGGGAAAAGGGAAAGAATTTGGAGTCATAAAGAGCAGTCCAAATAGGGACATTTGAATCAGCTATTTCAGATGAACACAGAAAGTAAACCGTATTCCAGAACAAACAGACCGTCAGACATTGAGTTTCTCAGACAATGAATAAATCTTGGCACGTAATTCGTCTGTGCTGGCATGAATCCTTTCTAGATATTTCTGAAAAAATCAGACCAGAGAAGACGGGCTACACTCAATCTACAAAGCATTAGAAACACACCTGGTGGTTGCATTCCGAAAATGATCACGACAATGATCACATTTGTAGAAGTCGTCAACAAATGCTTCTATAGCTAACTTCGCAAAGGTAGCCTCAAATTCTTGTACTCGAACTGTCAATGAATGAAGCAATAGCCACAATCCGCAGCTGCAAAGGGAAAAGTTAGATAAGCGAGAGGGCAGCCAACAAAGAGCCTTGAGATGAGCTTTGTGCTTGAAATGACAGGTAACCGCCAGGGACTGTTTCGTGCTTACTACGTTAGACTGTCCTGCTGTTACCATAACAATATATAGCCGTAAGGTCTACAAGAGCATGACATGTGAGACAAGGGTAGTACTACTCGGCTAATTTTTGTAGATGTTTTGTAATTATTAGAACAACGCTAGCAGTACGGTGTTGAGAACCCACTAAACCTCAAGTAGAAAGTCGTTCACTTGTAACCGCGACCTTTTCCATCGCAAGCTTCCTGGAAAATCATTTCATGAGAATTGATGCTCATATTTCTTGACTAGTTGATCTCGATAATTAAGGATAGCGGAACATCAGGGTATGAGACGCATCAAGGCAGAGGAACACACAAATGACAACCAATGTGGTTCTGGGTGTCAAAATATGAACAGGATGAAGAAAGTGTAAGGAAAAACCCAGAAGCGACGAGGTAAGCCTGGACCGCACAACTGTTGCTTCCTCAACGCATTTGTAGGTTGAAGCTGGCTGCCAGGCCACCATTTCGTTGAGTCCTGCAGCAATTTTGCACTCCCAATCCGACACCTGATATTGCATCCTACGACCATAAGTTTCCTTGCTTAAATAGAGTTATTCAAAGCGGATAACCTACCTCTTCAGTAGCTAAAATTCCCAAAAATGGAATCAACGATAGCAACTTCGAATCCAACAAGATTGTGGTGGTTAAATTGATCATTGAAACACTCCAACGTCCGCTTTCTACTCATACTGAATACTGATGGCACACACACACACATTCTGAGAGGACGACACATTAGTAAGAACAGCACCTGTGTGAGGGATGTTGCATTTCCAAGAGATGCAAAAAATCCAAAAAAGAGGAGTGACTGGATGACCGTAGCATCTGCAGGAGTCATGCAAAGAGTGCCAAGGGAACTTAGGTCAACAAGGACCATCTTATCCATGCTGTACTCAAATGAGCCGCCAAGCAGAATATCTAAAGCTAACAAGCATAGACCTTAGAGCCAAATTACTAAACCAACCAGAAAGATTGAATACATAACAATATGGAAATAAACAAAAAACGTAAAGCGTCTTCCTACGAGGAGTTCGTGGCTTACCTTCTCATCCAACATGTATGAAAAAGCATACGCCGTGGCTTCTTCAACATCATGCAGCATTCCAGAAATCTTTTCATGAACACATGGCATTTACGATCTCACATCAAGTTCTGAACATAAGCGATAACTGCAAAATCGTAATCCAAACGTAAATAGATAATACACTATCCGTTCACTTGGTGAAAACTTAACGACTCTTTCGGCGACAATGACATCTCCTGTATGGTAAACAGTCCGAAGATCTAAACAATCCTGTCTAGACATAATAATATAAGCAAACTACTTTGATGATTCTCATGGCTATGTGGTGGTTTTGTGGCTGGACCTCCCAAACGCCAAGCTCCTCCGAGAACTGCTGCTTTGCTGTTTCAGTTTCGGTGTTTGGGGTTCCCGGCCTTACGTAATTCAGTGAGTACTTTCTATTTCCAAAAGACGACATGATTAGAAGATGGAATGAAATTTCTTAAAATGGATACAGAAAGGTAGTTGAAAATAGGGAAAGCAGTACATAAACACAGATTAAAAGCACAACTTCAACACTATAATTTAAGGCTAAGCTTATCATGCTCAAAAGGTATGCTTGATAAAGATGCAAACTTAATTTATCTTACATCTCATATTGTATCAACTCATCCGAATGATAATCGATCGACAAATGTTCATACAAGTTTGACGCCCTTGAGGTAACTGAAAGACCGAAAAAAAAAAAACAAAAACAAAACAAAACAAAAGTAGACGCTAACTTCTTAATGCGCTTGTTTATCCATTCAAGTAAACTTTCAGCACTGCTAACAGTCGCTCCAGCAACAGATTCCAGTCCTAACGTTTGCTTAAAAACCCCATCGCTGGACGCAAAGACTCCAGGAGGTCCCCAATATAATGTCGGATACGATTGAATATCAAAGCGCTCGCAGAGACCCTTGTTAGACTGCTCCAATTGATGTAAGGAAATTACAATTATTCAACAGATGTTAACAGCAATGACAGGACTAAATCTTGTGATCAGTCATGCACAAATGCCAATCATGATGTGGGAGGATCACATACTAACTTGAAAGATTGAAGGAATTATTAGGATAAGGCTAATTACACACAACTAGGTGATCCATAATTGACATATATGCTTCATCCGCTGAAAATGCATCACCTATTGTTCCATCATTAACCCTGACAGTGACTTTCAGAAAATATTGAAAAATGGAAGACGGCAAAATATCACCTCTAGAGCGCAGTTGACCATGGTGACGTACACTTCACCCTCATGAATTGCATTCGGATCATTAAACAAGCATGCCACACGCTCGTAATGTGGCTGCACTATCACAAATTAGGCTTAGAAACAGCACTTTGCCCAGTAATCTGAGAATAGACATTTGTTCCGCGAAAACCATTCTCTTCAAAGAAACTTGTAATTTTGATATTCGTTAAACCTAGTTTTAATTACGTTGCACTTTGCGCAATAATATACTGACACATCCTGAAAAACTTGTGAAGAGCCGTGACAGCATGACATCAAATGCTTTTGAGAAATTTTAGCTAGGAAGCCTATCTTGAACTGCTGGCACTCCGGTAACCTACACAGACATGATTTCAAAACGTTTTTAGGCTGTAACGACAACCAACACAATTTAACCCCCTCGGTAGATCTCCAATACAGACAATAACTCGTCAGATAATGCCAGGCATTGAGTGGGATACATAAGTCATCCCATACTTTTGAAACAATGCACAAGAGAACACAAAATTGAGTAAGCTTTCCAGTGCTGATTTGGTACTACGTGGACAAATCCTCGGGACACCAAGCACACCACATTAAAGAGTCGAATTCGTATGCAAGCATTAACTGTGTCACGGAAGGTGTACTCTCATATATACAGTGTGGTTTAGAATAAAGTGTGAGGGTTCAGGAAACCCAGTCTACAGATCGAACAGTAAGCTTACCAAGACGCGAAAAACTCCACGAGTGCATATGGAGTCTTCGTCTGCGCCAGACTCGGATGGAATATCTTGTCATAAAGCTCAACAGCACAATCGTCTTCGTTGCCCAGTGCGCTTCCAACGCCACCCACTAACAGCAGAGCTGCTACCCACATGCTCGCCCAGTTCCTCTAACCGGCCATCTTCCTCCCCCTCACTCGTTTTTTTTTCTTCTAACCCCAATACACAAAAAATCAGAGAAAAAGCTTAACAACGTTCGAAACCACACCAACATTAAAATCAACCACAGGAGCTCTCTACCAAGAATGGGAATCTGTTGCGCAAACCCTTCCGAGCGAAAAAAACCTCACTCAGCAAGAATGTGACTCATTGTACCATTCATTTGAGCCTCACACTCGGAAAATGTAATACCAGGGATCCAGATCCACACCCCCATTAACCCAATCACGTACGAATAACGATCGAATTTGTACGTCACCACCACCTCGTCACCATCTCCACCCAAATTTGTAACGATTTCTCAGCAACTGAAGCAATGGAATCTTGGGCAAAACCACGCATCACGCTACGACAACATTACTGCAACATGAATCCATCAACCGGAGCTTGATTCGGCACCGAACCCAGTTATCAAATCACTTACACAAGTGCTACTTGCACCGATTTCTCCAACCCAACGCCATAGCTCACTTCACCGAAACTCACACACACAAACACACACATCACCATTGATTGTAGGGATTAGAAAAAAAAAAAAAAAAAAAAACAATGCCAGTTGGGTTCAGTTTGCATTATTAAAATGGGATGCTGTTGACGCTTTCTATTCAGTGGTACAAAGATTTACTGGTGCATGTTTGAAACAAATGGTATGATGCCACGGAATGATTTCTGTTCTGTCTTGCTTACTTTCATGTCAAAAACTAATGTCATCTTTGTATTTACATGTATATACATACATACTTGTGTATATTCTCCAAGTCATCAGCACTTAAAATGTGCAAAGTAATTAACAAATATTAGAAGGTCAAAGTTTAGACTTAGATTGTGGTCAACATGAATTAGAAACAATCAAAATGCTGATACACTCTTGTATCACTCAAAAAGAGATATTCACTCAAAGGTAGTATAGTATTAAAATTAGAATGACTATTACCAAAGATAAGAAGTTTAGAGACTCTTGAAACAAGACTAAGAACAAAAAAAGCATTAAGAGTGAAGAAGGCATCACTCTTGCTTCTATATATACTATTTAACTAAGAGCTACATGGCAAAGTTCTATAGAACCTCCAACATCCATCTAACTTGCAAGACAAGTTTCTTTCATATGCACCATATGGCTAACTTGTTGGCCAAGTTTTCAACATATCAATTACCTATATACACATATAAAGTCTAATCCACATCTATAAAGTTTTTAAGAAGCCACTACACAAAATATTATCTAATCTACTTATTAATATCTATTTCTATCTAACTATTTTAATTTAGATAAATATATATATATATATATATATGTTCATAATAATGTGTTATATTTCAAATATTTAGAGGCTCTAAGTACTACCACCTAGAATTTATAATTATTTTTAATTATAATTAGAAGAAATTTTTATTTTATTTAATTTATTGATATTAAAATGCTTTTAGTTTTTACTTATATTGGTTTGCAGATACAATTATAAGTATATTTTATTAAAATTACTTTTAGAGCAAGTGAATGCTCCTAATAATTATGTATAAAAGTATTTGGTTAAATGTGAAATATTTGTAGAAATTTAATGAATAAAATTATGGCATATGGAATTGCTATTTTATGTTCTATAATACATTAGCCATTGGTATTATTAGCCTTAATGTATACAACATATATAAGATATAGAAGAATTCATAGTAGTATAGAGATTGAAGAATAATTTAGTTACTTAGCATCTTGCAAAAGATAGGTAAAAGTAAAACACAACCTTTGATAGATGTATATTAATTGAAGACTAATTTCATGACATGTATATGTTTTGAATTATTAGATGGTTTAAAATTAAAGACATCATTCATTTTTAAATTTTATGATACTAAAGAATATTTTAGAATTTTATTCTAAAAATAATAATACCACATTTTTTGTGTAATTATATTATTTATTTTGATTACCATATTTTAATAATGACAATCTATTATAGTTATAACAATAACTATAACAATAGAATTAGTTCTTTAAAGATTACTACATTAGAAATAAAATAATTTTGCAAGAATTCTTCAATTGTAAGAATTATATTGAATAGTTAGTATACCTTAAAATTTTATTACTAATTTTTCTACATATTTAAAATTTTAGTATAAGAAGATATTAGAATATAAGTCTAGCAAGTTTCTAAAATTTTAATTTTACTATTATAATTTTTTTATTGAAGAAAAAGTATTTTTTTAATAAATAGAGAGATTTTTATTCTAAATAGATCTCTAAAATCAAAAACATTCATCTCTATTGAGAATGTTAAGAAAGACACAAGAATAATAGTAAGTAATACACCCACACAAGAGTAATAGTAAGTCATACACACAAGAAAGTTTCTAAAAAGAGAGAGCTTCACACACAAAATTCTATTGTTCTGGGTGTGTTTCGTATACAAGAAGAGAAAAGGGGAGAAGATAAACAGTACTTCTCCACTAGACTCTAAATATTGTAGCTATGGTATTTACTATAGTCTACAATAAATATTATGGAGAACGTTGTCGTATTGTAACACGACTACATGGTGAAAATATAAATGAAAAAGATTTTATTAATATTTAGTCATCTTAGATGTTAGAAACAATGGCCAATTCTAGTGCCAATATTCAGGGGCCAGTTAATGTCACCCCATTGTAAGTTGTACCACTGAACGTAACAACAGCATGTACTCCACTAGCGTCATCGAACCAAGTACCCTCCATACCAACGAGATGACCAAGATCATTTTCTAACCTTACATGGAATAAGCCTAGTAGGTATATATAGGTGGAGACACCCAATATGCCTGATGGGGGTGCAAGAAGACCACTTCATTGTTTCCATTGCAAACAGATTGGTCATTATGCTAGTGAATGTTCCAATCCCAGAGCCAGTCACAATTACGTGCCAGTGTGTGGGAATTGCAAGCAGTCGGGGCATACATATCAATAATGTAATGTTCCATTCAATTTCAATAATCGGGATTAGCAGATCCAAAGCCAAGAAAAAATTGAGGAGATAAATGGAGGTCTTCAAGTTTCTTCAGTAAATTCAGTG
The DNA here is from genome assembly GCF_059467195.1 of Physcomitrium patens. Classification (NCBI taxonomy): domain Eukaryota; kingdom Viridiplantae; phylum Streptophyta; class Bryopsida; order Funariales; family Funariaceae; genus Physcomitrium; species Physcomitrium patens. The sequence continues at coordinate 5,364,577 of NC_143410.1, forward strand.
AAATGTGTCCAAGCCATTCTTACTAAGAGTCGGCAAAAGGGAAAAGGACCAATTCAACATTCAGGTGAGCTTGATGGGAAGGGCTAATTTGACCCAATTATGGGGACATCCAATCCAAGTCTTGTTACGGGCCTCTTACCCAGTATGAGACTTGACTCGGTTGGTCAAGCCAATGAGGTTCCGATTATGGAGGCTTTAGTTCCATTTCAAGCTGTTTCATTCTCTATACCGTTTCGGGGAAACGTCCTTTCCATAGAAAGATCCTCTTAGAGGCAAGAATTCCATGGAAGTGTGGGTCTATTGTTCCAATTCCGAGTCTAGGGTGGAAGAATAGGGGACCTTACGGAGTTAAAGGAAAAGAAAGAAAAAAGAAGAGGGCATTCGGAGATCGGAATTTTTGGGGTCGAAGAGCTAGCTTCAAGCTCCTTCAAAAGGTATAAGACTTAGTTTCATAGGGTTTGGGAGGATTTTGCAATTGTTGCTTTAAGTCAGTGTTTGTATTAGTAAATTGAATTTTTTTTGCAATGAAGTTAAGGCAAGTACTCTTGATTGTTTGGTGAAATTGGAAAAACATTTGTAGTTGAAATTTTAGAAATGTCTAGATGGTTGAGTATGCCAAGTGCTTGCAAAAATTTGTGTTAATCTAATGGTATGGATAGAAGATATTTGATCATTAGTATAAAGAGGTATCAGAAGTCAACATATTCGGGTCGTTTAGGGTTTCTGTAATATCTGGAGATCTATCAGCTGGAATAAGGTGAATTTTGACATGGTAAGTCAAGGACTTAAAGGTGGAGCTACACGCAAGGTTTGAATGAGAATTAATGGTTGAAAAAGGAGAAATTGCAAGTCAAGGTTCGTCATCAACTTTCTAGGTGGCCGTCATGGAACATCAGTGTGGATTTACAACGTTTTCTTGTAATTTGTAAGTTAGATTGGATTGAAACTTCTTGAGCATTTAGAAGACTTGCAAAGACACTAGCGATAGAAGTTTTATAACAATCGGACGGTCAGATTGAGAATTACACCTTGCCAAAGCTCGTTGTATAGGATTAAGGTTTAAAAATTAAAAAATTAAAAATTAAAAATAAATAAAATAAAATAAAAGATAAAAAATAAAACAAATATATAATAATAATAATAATAATAATACTAATAAATATAAAATAAAATAAAATAAAATAAAACTAACAAATAATAGAAGAATTTGTACTTATAATATCTCGAAGTTATTAAAAATAGTGTTTCCAAGCACTTTGTATTGAGAGTAAGCTTTTATATTGAAATCCGAAATAGTTTGTATTTAGATGGTTGAAACCCACTAGACTACTCGAATACTTGTAAAATATCATTTTATCTTCTATAGCCAGACGCCCGGTGCGTTTTCAAACAAGATAGCACGTAATATGATAACTTCAGCTACATTTAATGATCTCAACACTCCTCCTTGCTCATCATAATATTTACATAATATAAAATTTGTATAGAATTATGATCTATACTTTTCTGTGAGCTTGCAAGATCAACAATTGTTGCCTCATTAAAACCTTATTTAAAAAAATCTTATTGTATTTAAAGACAAAACCATAGATGAAGGAAAAAGAATACAACATCATTTTTTTTTAATTATTTAAAGAGCTCATTAACTTTCTTATTCAAGAAAAGCAAGTCGCTGCATACCAATGCCATAAGTGAGTCAACAATGGTTGCACAATGGAAGAACTTTGGTAAAGAGTTTAATAAGGTTATTTATAGATTTATTTTTCTTAATTATAAGTGCTTGATCAGTAATCAAGTCATGGGTATAACTAAAATACTTTGAATCAATATGCTTTGTCCTGTCACCTTTAATGAAACCAACTTGCATCTGTGCAATACAAGCACTATTATCTTCATATAAGATAGTTGGAGAATCATCATATGAAAATCCATAGGTTGTTTGAATGAATTTATAAATTGATCCCAACCAAATATATTCTCGAGATGCTTCATGTAAGGCAATAATTTTTGCATGATTGAATGAAGTTGCAGTTATTGTTTGTTTCATTGATTACCATGATATTACAGCTCCGTGTTTTAAAAATACATATTGTCACGAATTTAGAATACTGACTAGAAATCTAAACAAGAAGCTCAAGAAGAATCGGCAAGAACTAGATTAGTCAGATGAGTACAAGAACAATACTAGAGAAGTGAACTAGAGCTCCAAGAGGTATGTTGTCGAGATTGAGGATCCCCTCAGTCTCAGCTCTTATATATACTATAAGCTAAAAAGCTTCTCAAGCAGCTTCCACAAGCTTAAAAACTTCTCAAGTAGCTTCTACAAACTACAAAGATTTTCTAGAATCTTCTAGAATCTTCTACAACTTCATAGTGTATGTCCTTGACATCACCTCCCCCCCTTTTAGCTTCGAGGTCTCCAAGAAGCATTCTTATTGCGAGTCAGTACTAACGTAAAATTGATATTTTGTCAAAACAACCATACTTTATCTCCAATTTTGAAAGTAAGTGCGTGATTTTGAAATTTGTTTGCGGACGCCTTGTAAGCTTCTTGGAGGATTTACAATTGAAGCTTTAACGTAGTTTGAAGCTCTAATAGTTGTTTCACAAATCCTTCAACTGTTGGGTTATTATTGGTTGACGGATTCAACAAATCAAGCTTCGGATGATACCCATAGTTGGAAAAGAATAGTGTTTGTTGAGTTGATGCATGAAAGGTGTTGTTATATGCAAACTTGGCTAACAATAAATATGCAATCCAATCATCTTGCTGATAGTTGATGCTGTTTTGTAAATACTATTCCAAAATTTGATTCACCGATTTTGTTTGGCCGTTAGTTTGAAGGTAGAAAGCCAAAGAAAGCTTGATATCCACCTTTAATATCTCAAAGAAAGATCTCCAAAACTTTGATACGAATTAGGTTCCTCGATCCGACACGATATTATCTGGTAAACCATGATATCGATATATATACTATCAAAGAAGAACCTTGCTGTATCTTTGCTTGACGATGTTTTCTTGCAAAGGACAAAGTGTGCCATCTTTGTAAGTCGATCTACCACAACAAAGATGTTGTCAAATGAATTCGATGGTGGCAGGTCCATAATGAAGTTGATGGAAATTGAAGACCATGGCTGACGTGGAATAGGCAATGGCTGAAGAAGATCATAAAGACGATGCCAGGGGTTCTTGAATCTTGAATAAATATCACTAGAGAGGACAAAATCCTTGACATCCTTCTACATTTGGACCCACCAAAAATCTTGAGAAATAAGTTCTAAGGTCTTATTGAATCCAAAATGTCCCGCAGTTGGAAAGTCGTATCGAGATTGGAGAACTCGGAGTTGCGTTGGTCTCTTTGGAATATACAACTGGTCCTCAAAATATAAAAGATCTCCTTCCACCTTGAACTTGTCATTATTGACATGTTGAGTGATATCAAGGGCTACAAAATCTCTAATAGTCGCAGTACGTACTTGGTTGAGGAAGTCAGCATTAATTGGCACTATAATAGAGCAAAGCCTGAATTATTTCGACTTCAACAATGTTGTATACTGTTGATCAAACGCTGCTTCTCCAGCCTTTGGTGCTAGATATGATCTCCTTGATAGTGCATCAAATAATCCTTGTTGCTTCCGAGGTTGATAAGTAATAACAAAGTCAAACCTAGATATCAACATATTCCATCGAGCTTGATAATAATTCAGAACCCAAGCTGACATAAAGCATTCTAAATTCTTGTGATCCATATATACAGTCACCAGATGCGCAACTCTTTTGAGAAAGTAATGCCACTCTTGGAAAGAATCCTTTATCGCAAGAAGTTCTTTATCGTGGATCTCATAGTTGATCTTTGCAGCAGGAAACTTTCGAGAGTAGAACGCAACTAGATGAAGCTTCTTGTCTATGCCTATCTATAAAAGTATAGCTCCCATAGCAAAATTTGAAGCATCAATCTCCAAATAAAAGGCCTTTGCAAAGTTGTGATTACTCGTTTTACTTATTCTAAATTAATCTAATGGGAATAAACCCATATAGGGAGATTCGAACACAGAGAATGACTAGTTGCTTAAGTGTTCACATTAGGGTCACATAATCAATTACTTCCTGAATGTATCATCTCTATTTCCAATATCTAAACACACAAAGAAACTATAATCTCCCCCTTCACCTTATCGATCTCTTCCTTACAGCAATTCAGTCATACCAATAATTGCTATTTCCACCAATATATTCATCCTCATAATCTCCAATTGTAATACTGCGCCCTCACAACTTTCAGCACACAATTACTCTCATTCCAATTACTGGAATTCTTGACACAAAACTGCCATTCACATTACGGTGTTTCACACAAACATAGACTCATTCTCTTTGCTGAACTACAATCAGATTTCAGCATTCAATCTTTCTTCTTCTCAAATAATACCAATCACATTTCCATTCCATAATTTATTTCACAATATTCAAAAACCCTCAATCCTCTTATTCAAAGAAAATAACAAAAAAAAAAAAAGAGGTAGCACCAAGCTTACCCCTGCTCACAACAATCACAGCGATGGCCTTCGGCTCATGACTATCACAGTCTGGCACCCTAATTAACTTCTACAACTCCTATATACTTTCCCCTGATTCTCCAGATTTTAATCGTAATTTTGTAATTAACCACTTTTAAGAACTAAATCACTCATCCATCCTCCTGAATTTCCTATTATATGGACTATTAATATATTTTACTAATATCTTTCAAAAACGAATTAATATCTATTCTACAAAAGTTTAGATGTACCAAGATTGGAGCCATAGTAAATGCCATCTTAAGATCTTAAAATACTTTTTTCACTAGAAGTCTCTATTCGAGCTTGTTTGTACATGTCAACCAAGTAAGCGGAGCAGCAACTTGAGAATAATTCTTGATGAAGATCCAATAGAAGTGAGTAAAGCCAAGAAAGCATTGTACATCTCTAATCGTCTTTGGAACTTCCCATGATATGATTCCTTCGACTTTCTTAGGATCTATCTTCAAGCCTTCCGTAGTTGCAATGAATTCCAAAAATTCCATCTCAGTTTGGTTAAATAAGTACTTCTCCAACTTGGTGTAAAGTTCTCGCTTGTAGAATTTTTCAAGGACCAGACAAATGTATTTCTCATGCTCTTCTATGTTCTTGGAAAATATCAAAATATCATTTAGATAGATGACAAAAAAATCATCAAGGTGCTTCCGAAAGATGTCATTTATCATGTGTTGAAAGACCACCAAAGCATTGGTAAGACCGAAAGGCATGACATTATATTCAAAATGGCCATACCTAGTATAGAAAGCTGTCTTCTATTCGTCTCTTTCTTTGATTCGCACGAGATTGTAAGCTATTCTTAGTTCAATCTTTATAAAGATCCTTGCACGTCCAAGTTGCTCTACAAGACTTGATATCAAGGGTAAAGGATAGCAATTCTTCTTTGTCACCTTCTAAAGACCTCGATAATCCATGCACATCCGCAGCAAGCTATCTTTCTCCTTCACAAATAAGATTGGTGCCCCAATGGCGACTTCAAATGACAAATGAAGTTCTTGGCTAGATTCTCGTCAATGTACGTCCACAACTCTGCTAACTCTGTCTACGACAAATTGTAGATTGGGCCAAAAGGTGGTTGTGCTCCTTCTTGCAAGTCTATGGCACAATCGTATAGTTGATGCTTCGATAGCATGTCGGCATTCTTATTTTGAAACATGTCTTCAAAATCCTTATATTGCTCTGGTATATTTGTTGTCAAAATCTTCTCTCTACTAGTTGGAATTGCATAAATAAGAAACGGTGTGCCTTCTTTGGATGATGTTATAAACGCTCTTGCTCGAATAAATAAGGATTTTTTGATTCGGGATCTTCTAACAGGCTTATTCTTGAAATATTCTATAGGAAATGTCATCCTTTGTAACCTCCAATCTATGGATGGATTATGCATTTCTAACTAAGAAAGACCAAGAATAACAAGATTTGACGAGGTTCTAATAATATTAAAAATAATATAACTACTATGGTCTTTAAACGTCACCTCTATAGGTTCTGATTCATGGGTGATACTACCAGACAATAAAGGTCGTCCATCTATTACTTGTATGTGAACAGATTTAGATTTTTGTACTAGAGGAATCTCATGACGCCCAACAAATTCTTTGTCTAAAAAGTAAGTAGATACTCTTGAATCTAATAACGCTAAGGTTTTTAATTTTTGAGGGCCAAAAGATAAAGAAATGATAAAGTAATGGATAGGCTGAGCGAAAAGAGAGGAACTTGATTGTTGTTGTGGTATTGAATTGTCCAACCGCACGGTCCTTATTGTGACTGGACATCTTTGTTTTGCTGAATAAATGTGCCTCTGGTTCTGACAATGTGTCGATTTTGCTTCTTGGGACAGTTTCCAGCTCTATGGCCTTCTTCACCGCAATACAAGCATAGTCCTTCCATACTTCGTGTTTTTTCTTCTAGAGTTAGGAATTTAATACGAACTGCATCAATTTGCATGTCTTTCACCTCTGAATGTAAATTCAGGCTACTTACTCATATAGTTGGAGCATGATGAGTCATATATTATCTTGAGTGTTGGTCTTGGTGATGTTGGAATAGGCGATTATTGCACTTTATAGTTTGGCTAATGGCTTTGTTGAGCATTCGAGGATCGAGAAGAGATAATAATAAATCCTTCATATTGTCTCTCAAGCCCCAATAAAATTGACTCATCAATGCTTCCTCGTCCCAGTTGATGTCGCACGCTAATTATCTAAAATCTGATGCGTAGACTAACGCGGAGTGTGCCCCTTATCGTAGCGACTGGATCTTTGTTGTAGCCCATCGCGCCTTGTCATGTTTGCCAAATGCTTCCGCAAACGCTTCCAAAAAAATTTCAAAGTTGTTCAAAATTGACGATCCTTTGTCAAACAAAGGAGCAAACCATGATAGAGCTTGCTTCGTGAGCAAAGTTCTAACTAGTCCAACACGTGACTCCTCTATCAGATAGCGTTCAGGTTGTAAAGCTGTTATCAATCTAATTTGATTGACAAAACCTTGAAATTTGGAATGCGTACTATCAAACTTATCTAGAAGGCTAATTTGGGGCTTCTTTTGTTGTAAGACCAACGGTCCTTGTTGAACTAGAGGCAAAGCTACTTTTCTTGGTGTTGAAGCTTGAGGCTAGTGAATCTTCGATTGTGCCATCCCGGATGCTCCATCTTCATGAAGTCTTGCAATGATTCCTTCAATCTCTACAGTTTTCTGTGATAACATAGCAAAAGCATTCATAATGGGGTCCAACTTGGACTCTAAACTTTCAGTCATACTAATATCTTGACCTCGTGCCATTCTAAGAGAAGGAAAGAAATGACTCTACAAGAAGACAATATTGGTTTACAGGAGGCTCCTCGACAACCTCTAAAACGCCTTAAAATCTTCAAAAAGAGGGATAATCCACTCTCTCCAAGAAAGATAAGACTCCAATATTATAACAGAAAAAATATCAGACTAGAGGAGGATAATCCGCAACCTTTAAAATTCCAGCACCTTCAAGCAGAGGGATAATCCAATTTCTAATAAGAAAGAACTAGCTTTGATATGAAAGATGAGTGCAGTCTCGAGAAACTGTCATCAATTTAGAATAATGACTAGAAATCTAAATAAGAAGCTCAAGAAGAATCGACAAGAACTTGATTAGTCAGATGAGTACAAGAACAACACTAGAGAGGTGAGTTAGAGCTCCAAGAGGTGTGTTGTCGAGATTGAGGATCCACTCAATCTCGGCTCCTATATATACTACAAGCTAGGAAGCTTCTCAAATAGCTTCTACAAACTAGGAAGCTTTTCAATTAGCTTCCACAAACTAGGAAGCTTGTCAAGCAGCTTCTATGAGTTGAGAAGCTTTTCAAGCAACTTCCATAAGCTAGGAAGCTTCTCAAGCAACTTCTACGAGCTTGAAAACTTCTGAAGTAGCTTCTATAAACTACAAAGCTTCTCTAGAATCTTCTAGAATCTTTTATAATTTTTTAGTGTATGTCCTTGATATATATCTTGTTTAAGATTTAGTTGTTGCAATATCAGATTTATAACCTACATCACAATATCCAACCAATTTTGGATCTACGGATTATGTGTAGTATAATTCTAAGTCTTCAGTACCTTTTAAATAACGTAATAAATATTTGATGTCATTCCAATGTCGTAGTGTTGGACGTGCACTATATCTTACAAGAACACTAACTGCAAATGTAATATCTGGTCTTGTAGATGTAGCTAAATAGAAAAGGGCTCCAACTGTTGCGATGTATGGATATTGATCTTCTAATATTTCTTCATCCTCCTCGCATGGACAGTGTGGATCATGACCATCACCACCATGTCCAACCATTGGTGTCGACAATGGATAAACATCAATCATATTAAATCTTCGCAAGATTTGTCTAATATATATTAGTTGGTAGAGAAAAATGCTACCATCTATTAGATGCATAATCTGAAGACCAATGCATAAAGTTACTTTTCCTAGCATTTTCATCTCAAATTCACGTATAAGTAGGTTAGTAGCTGTAACACATACAGATGTAGTACCTACTAGGTTAAGATCATCAACATATACAGCGATGATCACAAAACCAGTTTTATCTCGTTTGATAAACAAACAAGGGATTAGTGGATCACTTATAAAATTATTTGTAATTAAATAATCTCGAAGATGTTGATACCACATGCATCCGGATTGTTTTAAACCATACAAGGCCTTACATAATTTAATGCCATGATATTGTCTTGGAGCGGATCTATTTGGAGTTCTTATTTCTAACTCAAGTAGAACTTTCATATAAATATTTGTATCAAAAGAACCATATAGATATGCAATTATTACATCCATCACATGCATCTCAAGGGTGGCATGAACTATCATTCGAATAATATATCGAAATGTAATTGAATCCATGACTAGAGAATATATGGATTCATAATCAATGCCAAATTGATGAATAAATCCTTGTGCAACAAGATAAGCTTTATAGCGGGTTATTTGACCTTAAGCATCTTGCTTGTATATTAATACCATCATATATTCCACAGGGCAAGATGTAAAAGTGTCTATAATTGAACCAAAGACTTTCCTCTTACGCAAAGAGGTATACTCCTTTTTAATAGTAGTTTTCCATTTTGACCAATCAGAGCGACGCATCGCCTCTTCGATGGTTTGAGGTTTAAGATCGTCTTCCTTGCAAGAAAGGGCTTCTATAATCATATATACAAACGATTCATCTACCGTAATAGATGGTCTGTTCCAAATATCATCTATAGTATAATACAAAATAGATAATTCTTTACTCAAGTTGTTCTTATTCCTTATAATTCCAAGATTGTTTTTTATAGGAATTGAAAGTACATTATGCATGGATATATCATCATGAATTGGTAGTTCCATAGGATGAGTGGTAATTTCTTGAAAAATAATATCAAGATTAGTAAATTTTATAGCTTTTTTTTTTATGTGGTTGCTTATCTAGTCCACGAGTTCTTTTAATTGTCGTTGTTATAACTTAAGGTATTGTAGTCAATGGCAGTGCAATTTGAGCAGGTGCATTCTGAGCCTCATTAATATGAATTCTTGTAATTCTAGATGCATCATTGAAGCCATCAAGTATTTCATCTGCAATCCATTTTAGAAGCAAAATCTTAACATCTTCAGTTTCTGCCAAAGATGTCTTAAGATCGGGATTCATTGTAAACATTTCTGGTGCTTCAAATATGAGTATTTTATTTCTTTTTTGATTGGATACTCATCCTTGAAGAGATGGAAATATATTTTCTTCAAAACAACAATTTTGCAAACGTGCACGTAATAATGTGCCAGTTGATGGATCAATAATATGAATAATGCTTGGTGAATCAAAACCAACATATATGCCTTCTTGTCGATGAGCTCCAATGGTACGTCATTGAGGTTCTCGTATTGGAATCCAAGCATAGCAACCAAATATTCATAAAAAAAATACATATTTGGAACACAACCCGAAATAAGCTCATGTGGTGAAATAATTTCAAGAGAAGAAGGGCAAAGGTGTATTAATGCTGTAACATGTAAAACTGCATGACCCCACATAGATGCAGGTAAATTTGTGTGAAGGAGGAGTAGCTAGGTAATGAGTTATATACACTTTATAAATGACTCTACAAGTCCATTTTGAACATGTTCATGTGGAACATAATATATCAACTCAATTCCTGTTGTAATACAATAGTCTTCAAAAGACTTTGATGTGAATTCTTTTGCATTATCCATATGCAATATTTTTATAGGATAATCAGGAAAATGTACCCGAAAACGAATAAGCACAGATATAAGATTGACAAACACTATGTTTTGAATTGATAATAATGAAATATGTGATTGTTTACCTGATGCATCAACAAGGACTAAAAAATAACGAAATGGTCCTGATATTGGATTAATAGGACCACAAATATTACCATGCAATCTTTCAAGCATTGGTGGTAATTCTTGTAGAAGTTTCCAAATTGAAGGCCGAATAATCATTTTACCTTGCACGCATGCATGACATAATTCCATAGAGTCTACATCTGCAAGCTTTAAATTATGCCCAATTATACATGGAATGATCTTTCTAAATAATGTAGATCTTGGATGTCCCAATCATCCATGCTAGAGAGAAACACGACTCTCTGTAATAGATGATGCAAAATTAAATATAATGGTAGGTTGAATCACAATTCGGTATAAATCATTTTCTGTAGCAAAAGCTTTTTCAACAACTTTATGATTCTTTGCAAGAACCAAAACCTCTTTTCTATTTAAAATGGCGGTCAAGAGGTAATAACCATTAATATGCACATCTTGATAGCTGATCAGACTCTGAGGTGCTGAGGATGCAAACATGGCATTTTTATATTTTATGATCAAACCCACAAGTAATTTTACCATCGTTGTGCCTTCTTGGAAACAAAACTCATTTGTTCTAGCCACGGTCATCATATTTTTAGTTTGCCAAGTTGAAGATTTTTCAATAAAAAATCGTTTATCTCGCAAGATAGTATGTGTTATTGTAGAATCAATGAGCGTATCATTTGATTCATCATTAGAGGTTTTGTCATTCATATAAGCCTCTAAGTCATCAACACCAATTGAATCCATCAAGGCATCCATGGTATAAACTTCATGAGCCTCAACTTGTAGTTTCTTATTTTCTTGGAACATTTTAATAAAATATTCTGAAGTACGGCATGCATGTGCTAAATATCCAATCATTCCACATTTATGGCAAGAATGCATCTCTGATTTTTGTTTTCTACTATAATTAATAATAGAACGTTTATTCTTTCTGTATAGGTAGAAATAGTCATGACTATGACTATCCTGATACTTATAAGCACGTTTCCCATGTTTATATAATTTTTTCTTAGATTTTGAAATATTAAGTGCATGGGATTTTGGAACTATAATTTGAATAGGACGAGCTTCCGCATTGTGCAAGAGTAGCTCATTTTGCTTCTCCGCAAGAAGTAGATAGGACATGAGATCAAAATGACTCTGAAATTTTACATTCCTATATTTTTGTGCAAGCACAGCACATACAAGAGGAAATGTAGAGAGAGTTTTCTCAATCATTTCTTCTTTAGAAATGCTTTGTCCACATAATCATAATTGTGAGACAATACTATACATTTTCATTATTGAAAGCATTTAAATTTGGAAAATCCAAGACATGCAAATGTGTCCAATTATGATGTGCACGTGGAAGGAAAATGGTCTTTTGATGATCAAACCTAGATTTAAGATTCTTCCAAAGTTTTGCAAGATCTTCCATTTCTAAGTATTGATATTGTAATGCAGGTACAAGATGACGACAAAGGAGAAGAAGTGCTTTCCAACAAATAGCAGGAAGAATAGAAATACTTATTGTAGGAGATTCTTCAAACATAATGACATCCGAGAGTTGTGCTACAAATAAATTTGCTTTTGCCATTTTTACCAATAATAGATAATTGTTTCCATCCACAGTCAATGGTGGAAATAAAAGAACTTGAAAATGTTTGGATGCAGTAGTAATAGTTGGAACCATAGTAGAAGTAGTTGAAGATGTTGAAGCACTCATTATAAATAAATCTGTAAAGAAAATACAAAATCAAGTAGAAAAGTTGAGTAAAACGTACCTTAAAATATAAAGTCAAATAAAATGATGAACTTGAACTTGGAAAATAATATATATATATATATATATATATATATATATTTAAGGAGAGATTATGGATTAAGGTAGTAGAAATAGTAGTAGGAGGACAGCAGTAGGCAACGACAGGGTAGGCAGTAGCGGCAGCGGTGGTAGGATGGACGGTGTGATGAGTTCAGCAGCAGTTCGGTAGCTGTTGGGCAGTAGGTAGGAGGTGCAACAAGGAGCAAGCTGAGTGAAGCTGGGCTGAATCAAGTATTCTAAGTAAGCACGGCAGAGAGTAGAACAAGTGCTCTAAGCAAGCAGCTAATGTGTGAGGGGCCAGCAAGAAGAGCAGTAAGATCATGAGGCAGACACTGAACAAGAGTATCAACAAGTTTGAAGAGTCAAGTCTAGAGAAAAAAAAAATTGTGATAGTGTATAGAAAAGAGTCGTGCTGATAAGGTGTTAAGAATGTTTAGAAAGACACAAGAGTAATAGTAAGTAATACACACACACAAGAGTAGTAGTAAGTCATACACACAAGAGAGTTTTTAAGGAGAGAGAGCTTCACACATAAAATTCTATTGATCTGGATGTGTCTCGTATACAAGAAGAAAAAAAGAGAGAGGATAAACAATACTTCTCCACTAGACTCTAAATATTGTAGCTATAGTATTTATTGTAGTCTATAATAAATATTATGGAGAATGCTGGCTACATTTAATGATTTCAACAATCTCCAAAAGGTTTTGAGTTTTCATGATTTTTTTTGTATTTAACAAGTTAAAAAATAGTAAATTGAGAGTTTCAACTGATTTAAATTAAATCACATAAATACATATCATAATGTTTTTAAAAATTCTATCTAATTTATGCAATAACTACTTTTTAGACTATTAATAAATTAAAATACAATATAAAATAAATGTAGGAATATTACTAAGTCTTTATACTAAAGACATTAGATTAGTTTTTAATCTTGTTAATTAAAGACAAACTTGATTTAGAACTTTCCAATTTTCATATTAAATTAGAAAAGAAGATGTATAACAAATGTTAAAATATTACTGAAACTTTTCACAACATTATCTTGTCCAAGTCTTATTCATCATCAAATTTTAATAATAACAGTACCAAATAGTGCAATAATAACATGTGCTAAAATGCAAAGAGATCAAATAATCAAATATCAATGAGATTTAATGAAATGTACATATTTTTTTAGGATATCTCAAAGACAACATGTTTAAAAACTAATACAGTAGTCCTCTATAAATATCATTTCACAGGCAGAATACCAAAATGTTGAGGGTAAAAATAAGTGTTTGCTCAATCGGATTTCCATTTTGTGACCATCTTTACCAAATTATGTTAACAAAGTTGAGGGATTAGGGTTTTCAAACTCTAATCCCTAAACCCTGTCTCATTTCAGCCCTTCGCATTGGAGATACTTCGATGTTGGTGTCCCCAGTTGTTCTCACGGATTTCACAAAATTTTCGCTTTTCAAGATCTGTAGTTTGACTCATGGCAGATGTGCTCCTGTTGCTGTAGCTAACGGTTTAAGCAAGAGTAACAGCAGTTTCTTCTGTAGAAGCAATAATCCAAAATTCGGTGTTGCAATTTCACATATTTTACACAGAAGAATGCTTCAGTTTCGGGGAAAATTTTATCGCGACTACCTGGGAACATGTTTAAGAAATGTAATTTTTCTTCGATTTCACTTGAAAGTTTATTTGCACTGTACATCAGATGCCATCCTCGGTTTTTTGTGAATACATTTGCAGAACTTTCAATTAGCTCTACCTTCACGTAGTGTACGTCCACTTCTAAGCGTGCTCAAGTGGTGCTGTCCAGTCGCTACAAAATTTTGCATTAAATGTTCACAATGCCATCCACGCTTGCCAAGAAGAGGCACAAGGCTGCAGCATGCGTTGGTTAATCACTCAATATTAATGTTGACATTTTTCTTGGGCTCTTCCTTTGATTTGGGCACAAAGACGTGTAGAACACCATTCTTGAGCTCCGCTTTCACTTCGTCAATCTTAATATTTTCAGGCAACGTCATACGGGTGTTGTAGCTACCAAAACTGCGAGAGGACCAATTATATTCGTTCTTTTCCTCAACCTTGTGCTCGCCCTTGATCACTAAATCACCATCTTCGACACAAACTCTCACCTACAGAAATGAATAGCCGATTACGCGAGAATCAGCAGATGATTCGCTACTATAGTAATTCTTGAGAACACAACTGATATGAATAGAGTAGGGCACGCTTATGGACGCAAGGAAATTCAATTTCTTACCTCATCCTTCTGAAGACCCGGCATGTCGAACCGAAGTCTGAAAGCACTCTCGTCTTCCTTCACATCCCAAGGTGTGCGGAAGTCCAAGGCGACGCTAGTGGGTCGAGAAGGTGCGGCGCTGAAAAAAGGATCATCAAAAAGACGGTCTACTGTATTCAACATCTGCTTCAAGGTTCTATTGCCCGGATAAGGATCCCAAACATCTGCAGAAACAAAGTCAATTCGCACCTTCAGCTTCAATAGCTCATGTACAACCTAATTGATCTTCTACACCTGATTAATAGGATACCTGAATTACATGACTAGTAACCAGGAAATTCAGAAACGAAATATGAAAAAACAAACACCATTTAAGAACTTACCAAGAAACGCACTCGCCAAATCCCGTGGTACACCTCTTCTAAGACCGCCTTGATTCCTCCTCTGAGGAGACTTGCCTTCATTCTGAGGTTTCTCCAACTGACTTTGAGAATCGTAGTCACCATGCGAGGTAGTTTGTGCACTGCCAGAGACGCCCATCCGCTGGACAACTGCATACGGCGCTTGGCGTGGCAGTGGCGAACGTCCTTGCTCTATGAGAGCATCTTTGAACGTACTAAGGAAAGACTTAGCTGGACTGGTAACCACACGAGAGAGTGTGCGAGCGGCCATACTTATCAGCACCAAAGCCACACAATATGTCCACGCAACAGTCCTGACGAAATCACTTGCTCTATTTCACTGCAATTCAACTTCGCTAAACAGCTCTGCGCCATGAAACAGACAATTAATTACCAAACTCTTCCACAAGTTGTCCGCACTAACAGAACAAAGACTGCAACAAGAAACCGATCCTACAAATCCTATTCAATCTCAAGATCCCCGAGCTCAAGACCACATGTGCCACGAAATCACACTACAAAGATAAAGAAAAGAAAAGAAAAGAAAAAAGTGGTGCAAGAATTCACTCTAACCTCTACTCCAGCACACAAACTGAACAAGCACATGACCTTACAGAGGGCCACTCCAAATGCAACCAACAGAACGAATCAACAATTTTCGAAAGTATCTCGTCTCCGACTCACGAATCACAAGATCAATGGACATATCCACATACCTCAGTTCTATCAAGTTGCGAAACTAGCGATTGATCACGAGACTCGCCACTAGAATGGGAATGCTTGCAGTTGGATCGATCGGGTGCACGGCAGAGGAAAACAGTGCGATTATATACACGAAGAAGAAGAGCAGGGAGAGGCCCATCGAGGCTGGAAGTATTCTCCAGAATGGAGTCGAAGGCTCTAGAAATGTTCGGTGGTGGTACATTCTCGAAGGCTCCGTGGCGTTGGGATGGACCCGTGCATTGCCAAGTCAGCAGATTACTTTCCACGTAGGCTTAATTGGCTGTAAACAGTTGGATGGTTCGTGGTGCGGGAGGCTGGCATGGTGTGCCTAGACATGCTTGCCATGTCGAGTCCATGCTTTGGGAATAGTAATATTCTCCATCTATAAATTTATATAAATATAAATATTTATATTTTTTTGTATAAGTTTAAGTTTAAAAAAATGTGTTAATCAAAAGATTTCAGATATTAATATTATTTTCTCATTAATTAAAATATATATATATATATATATATATATAAAAATTAAGTAACTTCCATCCAAAATAAACTTGTTTAAAAGAACCAGAAAATTTGGCTAATATGGTATGGGGTATAACAACCAATGCATGGTGACAACAACTCCATAATATCTCAATCACCAAATTTATGTGCACAGAAATAGTAAAAATACTACTTTGTCTATCAGTGCACTTGTTTTTCAATAAGGTCACAACAACATTATGCAAACATGATTCACATGCCAAGACAATCAGCCATGCAAGCTACAAATGTTCACCAGATCTGAAGTTTGTGTTATCGGGGTTTCTGTCCAGATTGTATACATAAATCAGCAAAACATATTACAACTGTGATTGGATTTCACTGTATGGATCCACATCCAGAGTAGAAGTTATAATGGACAATCAGACACTAGAGTTTAAGATACTCTTGAAGCTTGGATCAAAACATGTGTGGTATTTCAACAGAAATGTTGTTGCTTCATGCTTTAGCTAACAAAACAGTGAAAGTTATCCAAAATTGTTGCCACAATGAATGGATTCAAGCTGCATTTCTGAAGACAAATGTGCCAGAGAGTATTCTGTTAACAAGTTTTGACTAGAATTTAACACATTTCTTTTCTAGAAGCTTTAAATCAACCAAATTTCTTGAGAGTATTTTCAAAGATGAAGTTGCAATTGTCAACAAGGCATCACACAATAGAGAATCATTGCTAAGAGATTTGAATGCATTGCTTTGAAGATGAGAAAATATGAACACAAAAATGTATTTGTTGGCTCCTTTCTTTATCTCAGAGGCTTGATTTCCAAAGGCAGAACTTGACGAGTAGCTCATTAGGAGCATATTGCACGAACATGGAAAACTTGAAAGAAATGGAGCAATTGGAAAGAGGTTCCATTGTTATTATGTTTAAAGTGATATAGGTTGGAAATTGAGGTTGCTAAGAAGGTGTTGTATGCACCAAGTTCTCTAAATTTAAAAAGGGAGTATCAATCTTAGGATGGCTATTCTATTTCAATATTGTATCCTTGTTTTGTTTTGCAAAAAGGTAAGTGGCAGTATTGAATGGTAATAGAGTTGATGGATGGTGATTTTTTTGGTTTAATGCAGATGATTATGGCTAATGACAAGACACTTAGTTATCTATTTAATATATTGGAATTGATTGAATCCATGCTTCAAATTAGACCTTTTGATTTGTGAGGTATTTTTTTATAATATAATATAATTAAATAATATAAAAAAGATATTAAAGAATGATTGTCCTAAGCTATTAAGATATTGTCATTCTTCATTGAAGCAATTAATCATGAAGTGTTGGAGCCAATATATAAGTAAACAACCATAGATTGATGAAATATGTGTTGAATTAAAAATAATGAAATATTAACTACTTATGTCATGATTCCATACTAGTAAATTAATAAATGTTGTCAAGCTAAGAGATATGCTTTGATTTCATTTCACTCTCTATTTACAATTTTTGGATGTAGAGAGTCTTTATTTAATTTATTGTTGAAAATATGTTTGGTATGAAAATTTTAATCTACAAATAGTTGATTAATTTAACCTCCAAAATATTTATTCTAATCAAAGATTTTTATTTATTTTCTAATACATAGTTTCAAAAAATAATTACTTTTAAAGGTAAATTTTTTAATGGAGCATCACAAATAAGTGATGGAAAAAAAAAGCTTTAGAAATGTCTAATATATTGAGTTAAAAGATGGATTGAATGTGGCATTAAAGTAGAAGAATCTCATATCTAAAGAGGATGTCAATGCTTTCCAAATTGAAATTATATCAAATTTAAATTATGTCAAATTAAAATTATATATATACCTACTTTATTTTATTGATAGGATATTGCAAAGAGCATTATAAACTAATCTTGATTTATATTTATATGGCTAATAGATCTTTTAAAGATCCATTTTATAGAATATTAATGCCAAATTATTAAAGAAGCAACAACTAGAGATTTATATTGATGTGGCACATGGCTTGCATTACCTTTACATTAGAATAGGCCAAAGTATTATTCATAGGGATGCTAAGACAACTAAAATCTTCTTAAATAAAAATTTTATTAGTAAAATTGTTGATTTTAGATTGGCAATGGTTAAAACCATTATAAAAAAAACTCATATAAGTATAATTACAAAAGATACATCTTGGCTATTTAGATTTAGAGTAATAAAACATGGGTCACTATACTTTAAAACATGACATGTACTCATATGATTTTCTTACAAAAGTACTTTGTGCATGTTTAACATTTGGTTTTGGATTTACACAAAGAGATTATTTTTTATCTTAGTAGTTGATTGAATTTGAAAAAATTGAATATCTAAATAAAATTATAAATGAAAATATTTTTCATCAAACTAGCCTTCATGCCATGAAGAATTAGTGCAACATTATTGAAAAATGTTTTTTTTTTTAAAAATATTTATTAATTTTTTATTCGTGATGTCCTTAAAAACTTTAATATTGCTTGCAATTTTATAAATTCACTTAGATAGAAGATATTTTTTTCAAGTCTTAAGCAAGATTCATGCACATATACACAAATAATAATAGTCATATGCTATCTATTTAAATAGGTGTAGTAAATCTTTTGATGAGTACTTAAAGGCTTCTAAAAAATAAAGAATTTTCAAAAAAAATTCATTAATCAATTAATGTGGAAATATTCTTACAATAAAATTATAGTCAAAAAAGATATAAATCATTTTAATTTTAATTTTTAGTTTAAAAAATGATTATTTTTATAATATGGGGCTTTAATTAAAAATTATTCAATATGATAAATTTTTATATTACCTAAATATATACAAAAAAGTCAAAATAGGTAGAATATATTAGATAGATAAAATATTCTTAAAAAAACTTCAAAGAAGTCTTTTAGATATATAATAGATCTTTAGATTCTTATACTTACTATAAAAGTATTAAAACTTTTTTCTATTAATTTTTTACTTCTAAAAAGCCATGTTGGAAGAAACTTACAATTTGATACTTTATCTATAAATCTTGGGATCTTAACAAAGCTAATATACATAGAAGTAAAATTGAAACCAATCT
Source organism: Physcomitrium patens (assembly GCF_059467195.1). Classification (NCBI taxonomy): domain Eukaryota; kingdom Viridiplantae; phylum Streptophyta; class Bryopsida; order Funariales; family Funariaceae; genus Physcomitrium; species Physcomitrium patens. The sequence continues at coordinate 5,383,767 of NC_143410.1, forward strand.
TAGACTTATCTTGATCTTTCTTATATTCCAATCTTTCCTTAAGACTCTTTAGTTTCTTTGTATTTGACAATAGCTATTATAATTTTTTTTTATTTTATAATTATATCTTTTCTTTATATTTTTATTTTTTAGAAATAAATATGTATTATCTTTTTAGTTTTTTCTAATTTTATGTACTTAAAAACTTTAAAAAAATAAAATTTATATTATTAAATTTTGATATTGATTGTTAAATAGTCAATTATTATTTATTTTAATATTAATAAAAATAAAATTAATAGATTACGAATTATCTTCTTTTAAATCAATGTTTTTTATAATAATACTATATATATATATATATATATATATATATATATATATATATGAAATAAAAACTTTCAAGTCGTTAAAAAATTATTGTAGAATTAATATAAATAAAGAAAACCATATTATAAATGCAAAAATATATAAACCATTCGGTATTTGCTATGCATTACCTTTGTCTATTATGCCAACTAATATTAAGAGTGATTAATCATGAAGATGTAGAAATAATAAGAATTTCTTTAACAATTTTACTAACTCTAATAATTCATATAAATGTAACAACTAAAAAATCAAAGGTTATTCTTTTGGAGAAGTTTGATAGTATAAGATCCAAGTTTTGAGGATTCATCAACTAAGTATAATTTTTTTATTCAAATACAACCTCATAGTTATTCAAATTAAGTATCTTAAGTTATAATTTTTAAAAATTTATTCAATTGATTTAATTATTATTATTATTATTATTATTATTATTTTAAAAAATCATTCTACTCAAGTTGTATGTACTTTTGGTAGGATTTGAATTTAAAAATCCAACATACAATACAACTTATATCTCAATTAATAAAATCTAAATTTTATGGTAAACAAATTAATTTTTATCTATATATGCATCATAATTTTAAAAACTACTTATTGTGCTAAATAAAAGACGTTCTTATTAAATAATTTCTTTATAAAATACAACATGTTATAAATTACTTATTGCTCAAACTATCTAATTCTTAAAAATTGAAACAAGCTTCTAATTTATTTTTTAAAATATAAAAAATTTAACTTTTAATTGATTCTTATATTATATCATCTTATAAAAGCTATATATTATTTTTTTATCTTCTTATTTTTTTAAACATAGTAAATATAAGTTTAAAATCTAAAAATCCTGATATTTTTATATAAGTTCCATTAATAAATCTTAATTGGTGGAATTATTAAAATTATAGGTTTTAATTATTTAAATATAAAAATATTAGTATTAGAGAGTCTTTTTAATGATTTAAATATTCATTAGAATTTAGCAATGCTTATAAGGTATAAGAATCTCATTAAAAAAAAGTTACAAGAATGTATTTTTAATAAGTTTTGGAAGCAATTATCTTAATTAATTTGATATTTTTACTTATTATTGAGTAATAAAGATTATTATTAAGACCAATATTTAAAATGGCCTTTTACTTATATATATATATATATATATATATATATATATATATTATTAAAAACCTATAAATATTATTAAATAATTAGAAGGAACATGAAAAAGAACCTCATGTTGTTTTAGTTATATTAAAAATAGGAATTTTAATAGATTTAAATTGATTTTATTATTATAAAAAAATATCAAGATGGAAAAATTTGGCTTTGATTTGTTAGTAGCATTAAAAAAATATTATAGGAACTTTTAAAATTTATTTAGAATTCTTTAGAAATTTTTAGAGAAAATTTCAAGACTTTGATAAAATTGATTTTTTACCATCTTGGAAGCTATTATGATAAAACAAAGAAATATTTAAAATTTATATACTATATTTCGTCTAATTTTTTTGTTTTTAAATACCATGGTGGAGTCAAAAATATAAAAATATTAATTTTATAAGTAAAAATTAGGAGAACCAAGAGCTATTCTAGTTCTTGTAAGAAGAGAGGTATACAAGTCTCATATGGATTGTAGCACCTTGAATAGAATTAGGAGGATAAGACTAAGGCCTTGTAGCCTGTTTTAATCAATTTTTATATACTACATGTGAGCCTTGGCTTAAATCCTTAATCTATAAGCAAGTTATCATTGATGTAAAATATTTCTATTTCATTCTTTTAGTTATTTATTTGATATATTTAAACCTTCATAACTTACTCATAGTAAATTGAATTTATATGTTTCTTACATCATTAGAAAGATAATAAAATTATAAATTCCATCACAAAGTAAGACAAAAAAATAAAAATAAAATTGAACAAAATTAAACAGAATAGAATATAAAAGACAAAACAAAATAAAAACAAAAAAAACAAAAAATGCAAATCAAACTTTACTAAGAGGAAGTGACCAAAGCCATACCTGATCGAATCCCCCAAATTCTTTGTTAGTCCTATTTATACTTTATACATCTTGAAACTTTCTAAAATATCTCTAATGGTTGGCTTCACTAAAATAATTATTTTTTTAGAAGATTCTAGAAGTGGACTCAACCTAGGTAACCATCCTTAATTCTTTTAGGATATTCCATAGTGGGCCTCACATGGACCACCAACTTAGCCTCAATTCTAAAAATTTCTAAAAACTTCTGAAAAATGGCTCTAATTATATATCTCTACGCATCAATAATACAATTATCTTATCCATGTCCTATTATAGTTAATCTTTGTCCACTAATGTTAAATGTCCTTGTTTTGCTATTGATGGTACTTCCAAATAATTGTTTTATATAGCTTAGATAAATAATTTGTCAAATCTTTTGTCCAAAGATTATCAACTTTTGAAAAGTCAAAAGTATCAAGTCAAAGTTGATAATTATTATTAATAAAGAAAGATATTTTTTATATAGAAGAATATATTATATTATTATAAGTAATCTTTGCCAATGGCAAAAGTATTATCCAATCATCTTGTTGGTAGTTGATGCTCCACTTCAAATATTCCTCCAAAACTTGATTTATATTCTTTGTTTGTCAATTAGTTTGAGAATAGAAATTCACAAATAGTTTTATGTCTTTTTTTAGAATTTTAAAAAGTATTATTCAAAATCTTGATACAAATTGAATTCTCTTATTTGATATAATATCCTTAAGTAATCAATGATAGCAATAAAAGTTGTTAAGAGAAAGATTGGTTGTTTCCTCATTTTTGATAGCTTTTGTACCTGGTACAAAATATGCCATCTAAGTGAAACAATCTACTATCACAAATATAGAGTCATAAAAATGTGAGATTAAAAGATTTATGATAAAATCCATAGAAACAAAAAAAACCATGGTTGTTTTGAAATGAGTAATGGTTGGAAAAGTCTATAAGATCAATAATGAAGAGTTTTTGACTTTGAATAAATGTCACATGACTCAACAAAGTCTTTCATTGCCTTCTACATTTGTGGCCACCAAAAATCTCTAGATATAAGTTCTAAAGTCTTATTATATCCAAAAATTTTGGCCGCTAGAAAGTCATGACGTGCTTAAAGAATATATAAACATGCTTCTCCTTTTAGAGTGTATAGGCATCTTTTGAAATAAAATAGGTTATTTTTGAACTTGAACTTGAACTTGGAAGTATCATGATATTTAGAAGAAAGATTCTTGATATCATGAACAACATGATCAAAGGACATACTTGATTGAATTTGTTTGAGACATGTTGAATCAAGAGTTAATGTTGATTTTATTATTTAAAGATGAAAATGCTTTGACTTCAAGAGAATTGTTCTTTGCTAATCAAAAGATATGTCTCTTTCTTTTGATAAAAGATAAAAACGTCTAAAAATGATGTTTGACAAACCTTGTTGTTTTCTAGGTCGATAAGTGATCTTAAAAACAAATCTTGATAAAGACATGCTTTAATATTGTCATGTAGTAATACAATTATATGGTAAAAAATAAAAACATGGATGTTGTTATAGAAGATCCTAGTAGGAAGATGTGGTAGAAAAATAAGGATAAATGATAGGAAGGTAATAAAAAATTTAGTCTTAATGTTAAATTTTAAAAAAAGAGCTTCTATTTACTTTGTAGTATCATAAATACCTCAAATCAAAATAAATGAGATAAGTAATTAATATAGATATATTGAGAAAGAATTTATTAATAGATTCAAGTAAAAATTACCTCAAATTACTAAATATTAATACCCAAAGAGGATTAGTTGTTAACTTAGGTTGAAATCAAACCCTAAGGCACAAAACTACATATCTAAGGTAAATCTAGGGTTTTTAGATAGATTGGAGAGTGGAGTTTGAGATCAAACTTGTAAAGAAATTTTTAAGTATTGATTTTATGTCAATCAAGTCAATATTCATTTTTTAGAAGATTTTTAAAGTTATTAATATTTTTGGTTGGATAAGATTTTAATAATAAAATTATATTCACAAAATTGAGGATTTCTTGAATTTTATGATATATATATATAGATAAATTTTGGAAATTTTATTAATGTTCTAGTTTTTAGTGTATATAAATATTTTGAAGTCAATCAAACAATTAGATCAAAGTGTGTGAAGGTTTTTGCAAGTTGAAGTCTTAGAAATTGGAATTTGAAGGTCAAAAAATATTTTTAAGATCTTTAGAAATTTATTGATTGGATTGAAGTGGATTTTTTTTATATGAAGACTACACTTGATTTAACACAATTTAATTATTTTTTTAGAGGCAATTCAATAATTCAAGAAGAAAATATTGGTACTAAAAGTTTAACATTCAAATTGGAATAAGAGGCCGGCCAACACCTAAGCAAAATTTAGATTTGATCTTCTATTTTGTAAGTTCGATCTTCTTCAAATTTTGTATACTTATTTCCAAATTAGTTGTTGAAATGTGTATAAAATCTTAAGTAAGATCAATAGTATAATCAATATATAATGAGGTTCTAAATTGCCCCAAGGTTAGGTTAATTTGATTAGGATTTGGTTTAGGATTTAGGAATTGGTAGGATTTAGGATTTATTTAAAATTTAGTTAAGATTTGATTTAGAATTTAAGTAAAGACTATTAGGATTTTAACTAGAATGAAATTAAGATTCAATTGAAATAAATCTTAAATATTTAAAATATATTTTGGATTTTATTTTAATACTTTTTTTTAATTTCTTTAAAATTTTGTCATGCTTTTTTCATAATTTTTTAAGGATTCTTTAAATTTGATTAAAGATTATTTAGTATTATTTAGATTTAATTGAAGTTATTTAAGATTCTATTAAAATTAAAATCTTGTTGTTGGAATACTTCTTCTACCTTCGATAGCTAGGTACTTGGTGTATTCTCAAGCAAGGCTTCATATAATATGACAATGTACTTGGCAATGATTCAAAACACATACTGATATAAAATATTCAAGATTCTTATAACAAGTATAAACAATGATTGAATTAGAAGGGCCTTCTAGATAATGGCACCATTCTTAAAACAAATGCTCAATTACAAGAAGTTATGTTTTGTTAATCTTGTAGTTGATCTCGACTACTAAAACTTTTCTTGAATAAAAAGCTATTAGACGAAGCTTATCATTTGATTCTATTTGTGATAATACAACATCCAAACTAAAGTGTGATGCATCTATTTTTATAAAAAATGGCTTTAAAATGTTGGTACAATATAAGATTGGTATAGAAATAAAAGTTGTTTTCAAAGCTTCAAATGCTACTTGTGCTTCTTGATTCCATTGGAGTTTGTTTTTACAAGTCAAACATGTAAGTAGAGCTAAAATTTAAAAGAATTTCTTAATAAAGATCTGGTTGTAGTTGGAAAATTCTAAAAAAATATTAGACATCTCTTATTATTTTAAAAATCTTTCAATCCATAATATATTGAATTTTCTTAAGATCCATCTTAAATCAATCATTTGAAATGATATGTCTTAAGAAGTCAACTTGAGTAGTATAAAATATATATTTTCTTATCTTGGTATAGAATCTTGCATCTCTTAGTTTTTGTATCACATGACAAACATAAAATTAATATTTTTTTGTATTCTTAGAATAAATTAAGATATTGTCTAGATAATAGATAACAAAGTCATCTAAAAACTCTCAAAAAATATTATTCATTAGATGTTGAAAAGCTGTTGATGCATTTATAAGTCCAAAAGGTATGATATTATATTAACAATATCCATGTCTTATTCAAAATACAATCTTCCATTCATTTCACTCTTTGATGCATATCAAATTGTATACTCTTTGTAGATCTATTTTTGTATAGTTTTTAGCTTTATTTAATTGATCAAGAAGTCCAAATATCAAAGGTAGTGGATACCTATTCTTCATGGTGATTTTGTTGAGCCCTTGATAACTGACACACATCCGCAATAATCCATATTTTTTCTTTACAAATAAAATTGGAGCCCCTAGTGGAAATTTGGAATGGTGAATGAAATTTTTGGCTATATTTTTTTAATATTCTCCTTGAGTTTAGTCAATTCATTTTATGATAAATTATAAATTGGTCCAAACAATGGTTGAGCTCCTTCCTGAAGGTCAATGAAGCAATCATAGAGATGATGTTCTAGTAGAGTATTTACATTCTTCATCTCAAATATCTTGAAAAACTTGATATTGGCTTGGAATGCCACTTGAAATCTTTCTACCATTAAAAACATTTGTAATATAAATAATACATGGTAATCCTTCTTTTGCAACATGTAAGAAAGTTCTTGTATCTACAAATGCAAGTTTAATTGCACTAGACTTATGACTTTCTACTTGATCAACTATACTCTTAGTTATACTTTTAAAAAATTCAAGACTATAAAAAATCTAATCTATTTTTGGATTATATTTTTTTATCCTTAATAAATCTAAAATAATTGGATTAAAAGGTGATTTAATAATATTAAATATTATAAAGCTATTATGACCATTAGTTGTTACTTCTATAGGAAGGGTTTCATAAGTATCATTACTTGAAGACAATGGACAATCATCTATTACTTCCATGTGAATAAGTTTAATTTTCTTTATTAAAGATATACTTTCTTTTTTAACAAATTCTTCATCTAAGAGACATCTTGAATTTATTGACTTTGTTTGAGGATCAAGTAAGTTGAGCATCAATTTTTATATCTCATATTGTAATCCATAGGAAAATTAGCTAACAAATATAGTATCATCTTACTTAATATTAATTACAAGTTATTAAAACTATAAATCATATAATATTATTAATCAATTTCTTTATTACAAAATATAAATTTTATTTGTTACATTATAAATTATATCATATTTTCTATATATAAATAAAAAAATTTCCAAAAAAATCTTCACATTATCAAATATTCGAACTTGTCATTTAAAAAAAGATGAAAATTATAATAATACTGAACTTGAAAAAAGTATATCAATGAATCTAATTTACAATCCTAGAGTTGAATAGCTTTGAGGTTGAAGTTCAATTACAAGTTGTACTTGATTGATAAATCATCAAAATTTGGATCTTATGCTATCAAACTCCTCAAGCAATATAGCTCCTAGTTCTCTAACATTGGAAGGATGTTATACTATAGGAAAAGATACATGATTTGGTACACATATTGAAGTAGCTCCAATCATCTCAATGTCCTTGCTTCCTACCATTTTTTTTGTTTTATATAACGACAAATTGAATTGATGCATTGCAAGCATTAATTCTTTCAATTATTCTTACATTTGTATCATTGCATTCTTTATTTCAAGAAGCTCTGCTATGATAAGACTTAAAGAAGAGAAGATGTTTAATATCACTCAAGAAAAATAGAAGAAAAGACTTAAAAATAAATAAAAATACTAAAGATAATATCAATTTAAAAGAGAATAATTTCTAATTTCTAATATCTTTAAGTTTTATCAAAAAAAATATTTTATTATTAATAAATAAAAAAAAACAAAGCTCTAATATTATAAATATATTCTTGTTAATGTGTAAAGGATAAGAACTTGATGAAAGCAAATAAATAAGTGAGACTTTTTCAAAAAAAATATGACAAAATAGAAATAAAAAAATATATATATTAAAAAAAAAACTAAAATAGCTATTATTAAAAGACAAAGAAATTAAAGACTCTTGAAACTAGAGATTCTTAAAATTAGACTAAAAATAAGAAAGAAATTGATAAGAGTGAAGAAAGCTTCACTATTACCTCTATATATACTATCTATCTAGGATCTATGTGGTAACATTCTATAAGACCTCCAAAAACGTATTAACTTTGTATGACATGTATCTTAACTTACAAGGCAAGTTTCCTACATAGATGCCATATAATTAGATTTTTTTGCAAGCTACCAACACATATGGTATATAGTTAGCTTGTTGATCAAGTTTCTAACCTACCAATCAACCACAAACACATGTAAAGCCAAAACATCTAAGAAGCTTCTCGGAAGCTTTTTTAGAAGGTATTATGAAATTAATCTATTTTTACTTACTTTTTTCTATTCATATTATCTAGATAATAATTAGAATAACTATATATCTATGACATGAACTGCCACAAATGTCCATAGTATATCTATCAAGGTCGAATTTGCACACTTTATTTGTCCATTCGTTTAGAAATAGAAAGTAATGGATATGTCAAGTTGTGTATCCAATAGCTTGAACAAGGTCTACCAAAAACTCTTCATAAAGTGCGGATCTTCATCTGAAATGATGACATAATATAATCCATAGTGACAAAAGATAGTGTCAAAGAAGATCCGTGTAAGTATTAGGGCATTAATATCAAATTGTACCGCAACTAAGTGAAGTTGCTTAGAGAATTAGTCCACAATTATAGCAACCACAATGTGATTATGAGGTATTTGTAGCAAAGATATTATAAAGTCTATAGTCACTTGCTTCTAATGTATCGTAGGTAGTGAAAATAATTGCAATAGCCTAGAAGATATTGCATTCCATACTTTATTATGTTGATAAGACTTACAAGAGCATACAAAAGCTCAAACATTATGATCCAAAGTTATTCAAAATCATATCTTTGAGATTTGTTCTAAAGTCTTCTTATGTATTAGATGTCCACATATTGAAATGTCATGTCCCTCTTGAAGTATGCATGTCTAGAGTAGAGCATCATCAAGTACATAAATGTGCTTCTTGAAATACAACAAGCTATCACTAAAAAAATAATCTTGATACTATATATCATCTATCTTTAGTCAGTGCTAACCATCTTGAAATAAGCATCCCAAAACATAGCATCCTTCCATTCTACCTCTTTGATTGGATTTGAAATGATGTGAGTCATTGAATTGACTCACTTTGATATTTATTATAAAAAATGTACTTATTATGCTTAAAATATAAATTTAATGAATTAATATTAGAATTTTAGAAAAAAATAGAAGATAAATTTTTAATAGCAAACATATAATCTACGATAGAGTTTAATAAGAAAAAAATATAAAGACTATATTTTCTAGTTAGCTAGTAGTAGAGGAATTAAAAAAGAAATAATCTTGGGGTCAAAAAAAAAATAAAATAAAAAAAATAAAATCTAGTGAGGTTTAATTATGATGGATTTAAAGATTTTTTTCCAAATTCAACTAATCTAAGTGGCAAAGTGATTCTTCTAACTTGTGGAAGCCCTTCAAATGTAAGGGAGGCATCAAATGCACCATGTGAAGTGAAGAAAACAAGATTAGCACCCTTTCTCTCAAAGTACAAGTAGAGAAATGAAATTCTCATTTTTTAAAGAATTTTATAAATATTGCATATATCCTTGTAAGTAAAAAACCTTCATAAAAGTTGCAAAGGAGTATAGATTGATGCATGTGAGTAGTAAATCTTAAAATAAAAAGGTGTTTTAAACACAATAGTTAAATTAGATTCATCAAAAAATGTTTTTTTTCCACTTAAAAGAGTCATCAGCCTTGGTCACGAAATCAGCTCTTGGATGAAGGAAGGCCGTAGATTTACATTAGAGATCTTAGAAATCAAGGGTGAAAATGTGACTGCCCTTCCACAAGTCACTACGCAATTATATAAGAGTGGTTTGGTTTTCCAAGCCTCTCTCTCTCTTTCTTTTGATGAAGGCAAAGCCATGCCAAAGTGTGGTCTCAACCCTAATCCTAATCTTATTTTTTTGCTTCTTTCTTGATCTTAGAACTCATTGTGAACTTTAAAAACA